>NW_014580750.1:6858-12632 GCF_000485595.1 Priapulus caudatus
CTCTTCCTCTGTATCTCTCTTTTTTTTTCTTGTTTATTCATCTCTATTCCATCCATTTATTTCCATCTATCCATCCATTCCTTACATCCAATCCATGCATGCATCCATCGATGCTCCGTCCCTTTCACTTACGAGTTCTGTCTTGTCTGTCTGTATGTCTGTACTGCTTCTGTTCTGCTGTCTGTCTGTCTGTTGGTCGGTCTATCTGATCTATCTATCTATCTATCTAATCTATCGTACTCTATCTTAATCTATCATCAATCTAGTCGTATCTATCTATCTATCTATCTATCTAATCTATTCTATTCTTATCTATTTCTGTCTGGTGTCTGTCTGGTCAGCGGGTCTGTCTGTGTCTGTACTGTCTGTCTGTCCTTTTATCTGTCGTATCTGTCTGTCTGTCTGTCTGTCTGTCTGTCTGTCTATCTATCTATCTATCTATCTATCTATCAGTCTATCTACCCATCTATCTATCTATCTATCTATCTATCTATCTATCTATCTGTCTATCTATATATCTATCTTTCTATCTATCTATCTATCAATCCATCCATCTATTTATCTATCTCTCTGTATATATATATATATATAGCTCTACGTCATCACTCTCTCCTTTTCTCCCTCGAACTCTCGCTCTACTCACTATACCTTTTCCTCTGTGACTTTTTTGTCCTACACTCTTTTTCCATCGCTTGCTTCTTCTCTATCTTCTTGTTTATTCATTGCTCTCCCTGTCTCTTTATATCTTTTGCGTTCCTCCTCCCCATCTCTCTATCGCTGTCTTTTGCTCTGCTCTGCTGTTTTGCTCCGTGGTACTATCAGAAAATCGTAGCCATAGAGACAGATCTGTTTTTTGTGCAGCCGTGTAGAGTTTTGCCTAAATGAATGCGTGTGCGATTGATTTGACATTGGCCGCCGAGCAGCAAGACGGAGACATTCGTCTAATTGGAATTTTTTCCAGCAAAAACAGAAATAAAAGATCACAACACCTGTTTTGAGCACTAACCAATTACCCGGCAAAAAACGACAAACAGATTGGATTCAACGTCTCGAAAAGCGAGGAGATGTAATTAAACGCGGTCAATTTGTCAAATATTTTAATTCCACATTCAACATTTGTAAAAGGGTTGGACAGAACGGCAAATTTGTAATATAATTAGAATGTGTAATCTAATTAGACCGAGCTGAATGTTTATGTTGAAGAGAGAGAGAGAGAGAGAGAGAGAGATCACATTGGTACTGATGCAGATGCTGACTAGTATGGCGTGGAGGGTAATGTATAGAAAGCGAGGTAGCTTCACATGTCCTTATGCAAGTTCTTGTCGTTGGTGGGGTGGGGTGGAGGAGTTATTCTGTAAGGATGGGTCGGGCGGTTGGCCCCGTGATTATCGGTAAGAATCAATCGGTGGCGCGTTGATTGATGGTGTATTGATCAGTGGTGTATTGATTAGGGCTTGTTTATTGGCAATGCATTCATTGATTGGGAAATTATTTGATTAAGATGAGTTTATTGGTGATACTTTGATTGATGGAGTATTGATTAAGAGATTTAACAGCAAAGCAATCGTTGGTGATTTATTTATCAGTAACGTATCGCTTCAAATGTGTTTATCGGCGATGAATTGATTGGCGATGTATTGATCAGTGACATATTGATTAAGACGTTTATCAGTGATGCAATAATCAGTTATGCATTGATCAGTAATATCTTGACCAAGTATTATTCATCAGTGATGTGTTGATTGGTGACGTATTGATTGAGTTCTAATCGTTAGTGCAAGTATTGATCGAGGCATATTGATCGGTTCATAGTGAACTAGCAGGGCATGTGGGCGTATTTCTTAAATCGGATGATGCAGGGGACACGACGCTTGCGAGGTTAAATAATTTACCAGCTGCTGCTGCTACTACTACTACTAACTAGACAGAGGGCACTCACGGAGAGTGCATACCTCCGCCAGCGACATAGTGCGTAGCAGCCGCTCGTTGCTGCTGCTCGCTGCGCTGGCTGGCTCGCTCGCTGACGCGCTAATATCGATCGCGCGAACGCACGATCGCACGAACGCACGAGACCGATCACATAACCTCCCCTCCAACTCCGTTGGGCGGAGGTAACTACTGCTACTGCTGCTGCTGTTGCTGTTGTTGCTGCTGCTGCTGCTACTGTTACTAATACTAACTACTGCTGCTGCTCTAGTTATCACTGTTTCTCGTTCTCTGTTTCACACACACGCGCTCGCACACACACAAATACACTCTGTTTCTTTTGCCCTTTCTTGTCTCTCCTTTTGCCTCTCACCCTCTCTTCTCTCCCTCTGTATCTCTCTTTTTCCTATCTATCTATCCATCCATTTATCCATCTATCCATCCATCCTTACATCCATCCATCCATGCATCCATCCATGCATCCATCCATCTACTTATCTATCTATCTATCTATCTATCTATCTATCTATCTATCTATCTATCTATCTATCTATCTATCTAATCTATCTATCTAATCTATCTATCTATCTATCATCTATCTATCTATCTATCTATCTATCATATCTATCTGTCTGTCTGCTGTCTGTCTGTCTGTCTGTCTGTCTGTCTGTCTGTCTGTCTGTCTGTCTGTCTGTCTGTCTGTTGTCTGTCTGTCTGTCTGTCTGTCTGTCTGTCTGTCTGTCTGTCTGTCTGTCTGTCTGTCTGTCTGTCTGTCTATCAAATCTATCTATCTATCTATCTATTCAGTCTATCTACCCATCATCTATCTATCTATCTACTATCT
This sequence comes from Priapulus caudatus, assembly GCF_000485595.1. Lineage (NCBI taxonomy): Eukaryota > Metazoa > Priapulida > Priapulimorpha > Priapulimorphida > Priapulidae > Priapulus > Priapulus caudatus. The sequence continues at coordinate 9,629 of NW_014580750.1, forward strand.
ATCTATCTATCTATCTATCTATCTATCTAATCTATCTATCTATCTATCTATCTATCTATCTATCTGTCTATCTATATATCTATCTTTCTATCTATCTCTATCTATCAATCCATCCATCTATTTATCTATCTCTCTGTATAGTCATATATATATATAATATATATATATATATATATATATATATATATATAATATAAGCTCTACGTCATCACTCTCTCCTTTTCTCACCTCGAACTCTCGCTCTACTCACTATACCTTTTTCCTCTGTGACTTTTTTGTCCTACACTCTTTTTCCATCGCTTGCTTCTTTCTCTATCTTCTTGTTTATTCATTGTTCTTCCTGTCTCTTTATATCTCTTGCGTTCCTCCTCCCCATCTCTCTATCGCTGTCTTTTGCTCTGCTCTGCTGTTTTGCTCCGTGGTACTATCAGAAAATCGTAGCCAATGGAGACAGATCTGTTTTTTGTGCAGCCGTGTAGAGTTTTGCCTAAAAGAATGCGTGTGCGACTTGATTTGACATTGCCGCCGAGCAGCAAGACGGAGACATTCGTCTAATTGGAATTTTTTCCAGCAAAAACAGAAATAAAAGATCACAACACCTGTTTGAGCACTAAACCAATTACCCGGCAAAAAACGACAAACCACGGATTGGATTCAACGTCTCGAAAAGCGGAAGGAGATGTAATTAAACGCGCGTCAATTTGTCAATATTTTAAATTCCACATTCAACATTTGTAAAAGGGTTGGACAGAACGGCAAATTTGTAATATAATTACGAATGTGTAATCTAATTAGACCGAGCTGAATGTTTATGTTGAAGAGAGAGAGAGAGAGAGAGATCACATTGGTACTGATGCAGATGCTGCTACTGCGGAGGGCGGAGGAGGAAGAAGATGGGGAGGAGGCTGAGGCGAGGGAGAGAGAGAGAGAGAGAGAGAGAGAGAGAGAGAAGAAGAGAGAGAGGGAGAGAGAGAGAGAGAGAGAGAGAGAGAGAGAGAGAGAGAAGAGAAGAGAGAGAGAGAGAGAGAGAGAGTGGTCGGGGATGCGGCACTGATGCGAGGCGGATGGCGGCCTACGTTACATCGTTAACGATAAACCTTGATAAATAATAAAGAATGTATTATAATAATCTCTCGTGCCGACCGAGACGACGTCGACGTCGACGACGAACGTAAACCGCATGAACTGCTGAGCAGATCAATCGTCGGCTCGCTGCGCGGGAGGTGGGGGATGGGGGAGGGGTGACACGGGGGAGGGTGGTGACACGGGGGAGGTTTGACAGCGGGGGACGGTGTGACACGAAGGAGGGTGTGACGTGAGGTAGGGTGTGAAACAGAGGGGCGAGGATAGCTGAGTGGGTAATTTCAAATTCAAATTCAAATAAAGTTTATTGCACGGATAATCGCAGATCATACAGGAAAATAGGCTACAAACTACAATAAAACAAGTTCCTATGCTAATAAAAACAAGAGAGAAACGATGTGTCTTATATACTACTTGACATGACTGCATGACCCATGGTACATGATAATATATTTTTTATTTGACATATTTAACGTTCTATTCTAACCAAAAAAAACAACAACTTCAAAAACTAGTGTAATAAAATTCAAACTCCTAAACTACGCTACGAAACAAGATTCATGTGAGTAGACTATGCGCGGTAAGTATCGCGTGTATCGGTTGCCACAGATAGTAACGTTTGTATCGGAAACTGCAGGCGCCCTGAGTACAGATTGTAGGACTAGTAATCGCGACTGTTGGTCTAAACCTCTCTGTATTTAGCTTGGGATATGTGGTGTGATTTAATTTATTATTGTATATCCTGTGGTATATCTCACCATTTAGTGTTTTTGGTGACGCTTGTCGTAGCTTGAATGAATGCTTCGATAAACTTTGAGGAGTTTCGAGAGGATCGGCCACATGATTTGTGATGAATAACCATTTTATGGATGATTTGCCTAGGAATGTAAAGTGTAAATAATTTGTCTTCTATCTTTTTTTCCTGATGTGGTTGGTGGCAGTGCAGTCATAGAGTAGGTGAAGTTCATCATCTATTGACCCGTTATTGATAAGGGAACAGAAATCTAAGATTAGCAGGAATGGATTGGTGACGGCCTTGTTCAATCCTTAGTTGTGATCGCTAAGCCTTAGTTTAGTTAATTTGCTCTTCCTTGCTTGTTTCGGAATATAAAATTAATAAGGTATGGTTCAGGGTTCATATTTTGTTTTTAAGTTGTCTATAAAATCTTAGTTTGTTTGACCCTCTTTTTTTTCTGGTTGTCATCATTCAGGTCGTTAAAGAACATGGTGGTATATTTTTGTTGCAAGTTTCTCTTTATGTTGAGAATGGTTTCATGTAGTTTTGATTGGAATTGCACTTCCAGATTGTGTTTTTTTGGCCATAAGTTCTAAAATAAGTATATGTTGCTATTTTTTTGACGAATTTGTGAAAGTCCTAGTAATGCCTTCAGGAATGTCGTTGTAGAATTGAAAGATTCCTGGTCAGAGGGGGTTAGACTTGTGAATTTTGCATGGTGCCAGAATTTTGCCACTTGAAGAACTATATTGTGTAATAAGGGGAACATTCCTAGCTCCAGCTTTGCGGCTATGTGGAAGTTTTAGTTCTGACTCCCAAATACCCTTTGCAAAATTTGTTCAGAAAATCGTTTCAAATTGGAAGCGGTTCCATAGGCTGAACAGGTTTTGTATATTTTGATTGGGCATGAGTATCTGCTCCGATTTGATAATTTGTAGAATGAAGTCTGGACCCAATTTCACAGGCATGTAGGTTACGGGGGATATCACAGAGTGGAACAGCGTAATGTACGTTTTGACCGGAGTTTCGTAGTTAAAAGAATAGAGCGTCTTAGACTGTGTATTGCTGTTTAGTGCTTTTTTTCTAAGTTCCTCTACGCCAAATTTTGAGTTACCATTGTGTATCAGGTGGAACCCAGGTATTTGTAGTGGCGTCTAGAGTTTAAGAGTGGTGGCAGCCGTATTG
>NW_014580750.1:14431-15440 GCF_000485595.1 Priapulus caudatus
TAGTATAGTTATAGAGTATCGAGTATCGAGTATCGAGTATCGAGTATCGAGTATCGAGTATCGAGTATCGAGTATCGAGTATCGAGTATCGAGTATCGAGTATCGAGTATCGAGTATCGAGTATCGAGTATCGAGTATCGAGTATCGAGTATCGAGTATCGAGTATATAGTAGTATAGTATAGAGTATATAGTATAGAGTATAGTATAGTATAGTATAGTATAGTATAGAGTATATAGTATAGAGTATAGTATAGTATATAGTATAGAGTATAGTATAGTATAGTATAGTATAGTATAGTATAGAGTATATAGTAGTATAGTATAGAGTATATAGTATAGTAGTATAGAGGCTGTGCGCTGCCTATCCTGAGCCGGCCACAATGTGACGTGCCTCGTCCCAAGCCCCTGCTGTGCTGTGCGCGCGCGCGTGTGTATGTGCGCGCCTGTGTGCGCGCGCGTGTGTGTGTATGTGTGCGCCTGTGTGCGCGCGCGCGTATGTGTATGTGCGCGCGTGTGTGCGCGCGCGTGTGTGTGTATGTGCGCGCGTGTGTGTATGTGCGCGCGTGTATGCGCGTGTCTGTCTATCTGTCCAGCTGTCTGTCTGTCTGTCTCTCCGCGCGCGCGCGTGTGTGTGTGTGTGTGCGTGCGTGCGTGCGTGTGTCTGTCTGTCTGGCTGTCTGTCTGTGTGTCTGTCAGTCTGTGGCGGCTGTCTGTGGCGGCGCTGTGAGTGTCAACCACAGGACCTGCCAAACACCTTTCTCCGCTGATGATGCACCTGTTAGGTAGAAATAGCAGCAGCGACAGATCAATGGCGAGGGCAAACATTTGCTCGCGAGTCTGCAGGTGAAGAGTTGGCTTCTGTATAGAGGGCGCTATCGATTTCCGATTCGGCGCGCCTGACAGCCCATTGATGTGACTTCTGAAGGGCACGCATATATACATGGGTTTCCGTATCGCGGTTGCGCTACGTGTACGTAATTATTCGTAGTAATTTACATATATGTATAT
>NW_014580751.1:0-845 GCF_000485595.1 Priapulus caudatus
AAAGAAAGAAAGAGAGAGAGAGAGAGAGAGAGAGAGAGAGAGAGAGAGGGAGAGAGAGAGAGAGAGAGAGAGAGAGCGATAAAGAGGGGGCACACGTTTGTAGTACATACGCGTGTACGCATACACGCATGCACGCGTTCGCCGAGACAACACGCAGACGAAATAGAAGGCGACAACGTGACAACCCGTTTTGGAGCGCTGCGTGCGTGCGATGATTGATTGGTCGGTCATCCAGTCACCGTCATAAAACGCGCCGTCTGCGCATGCCCGTGACGTCATCGCGCTCGCGTTGTTTGAAATGCGTGCAGCCCGCTCTCACACGCGTGTCGGTTGTTTGTTATCTTTACGTTTTGCATTATTAATCATAAAATTAATACAAAGGCAACATATTGATGAAATTTATAGACTGAGCGCGAGTGAATTCGGCTGTGACATATTTATGATTAACTAAATACTATGTGCTGACTCGTTCATAGATGAATATTAATAATATGATATATGATATCGACATGTCGGTAACATTTTAATCTGTGTTTATAAGTATTTGGTTGTATATTGCCTTTTTTAACGCAGAATTATAACTCCCTCCCGCTTCCATATAATAGGGAGTGACTCGCTGACAACTACACAGTACTATAAATATGCAATAGTATGCATACGAATATAATATCGAACGTAAACATATTAGGCTCGGTTAGTACACTAGAACACGCGTATGTGTGTACGCGCAAATATAGGGGATATATATATATATATATGTGTGTGTGTGTGTGTGTGTGTGTGTGTGTGTGTGTGTGTGTGTGTGTGTGTGTGTGTGTGTGTGTGTGTGTGTGTGTGTGTGTCGT
>NW_014580751.1:3420-4014 GCF_000485595.1 Priapulus caudatus
AGTTAATATACTATACCCCTCCGAATCCTTTATGTGCGTAATCAGAAAAAAATATTGAATCATACCGTAATACTATTCGCGAATATTTTTTTTTTTTATCATGGCTGTAAGGTTTCTTATAATTATAGGTTTGTTCTGACACGGACACCATGGCTTGTGGACTGCGTAACATATAGCCATGATATATATAGTTAGATCGTACAGATAGAGTAACTTATTATCTTAATCATGTTATACGTGGAACCTCGTCGCGCGAGGTAAGAAAACTCCCTGAGTAATGTCAGCTTAATTGCGACAAATGATAAGACGAAATAATAATTTACATTTCCTCGTTACCGGTTTTACATTTAATTAAAGCCACGTGGATGAAACGCTAGAGCTCGTTATCTCATCGGTATGTTGCTGAGCACAGGCAATTACTAGTTACGCAAGAGCGAAGAATGATATATACAGGAGTGAATAATAATAATAGATTCTATTATTAGAGATATATTATTATACATTCCTGATATATATATACATATATAAATAATATATATATACACATAATATATATATATATATGTGTGTGTGTGTGTGTGTGTGTGTGTGTGT
>NW_014580751.1:4844-6248 GCF_000485595.1 Priapulus caudatus
GAGAGAGATAGAGAAAGATAGAGAGAGAGAGAGAGAGAGAGAAAGAGAGAGAGAGAGAGAGAGAGAGAGATAGAGAAAGATAGAGAGAGAGAGAGAGAGAAAGAAAAAGAGAGAGAGAGAGAGAGAGAGAGATAGAGAAAGAGAGAGAGAGAGAGAGAGAGAAAGAAAAAGAGAGAGAGAGAGAGAGAGAGAGTTAGCGATCAAGAGAGACGGCGATAAACAGAACACACATACACATGCGCGCGGAGAGAGAGGAGCATTTTTTTGCAACTACCGACTATTCTTGTTATCAGGAGCTAATAATGACAAACTGTCATTATTAGCTCTTGTTGTTATCTAGCCACACCCCGCACCAGGTAACCACGTACACAGTTGCGAAAATTGATTGTGAAAAATGTGTCGGATACACGGTAAAATAAACCCACCGTCAGCATCGATGTCGCATCTCGCGAGACCCGGCACTTCCTGACCCATTTTCATCTTTTTACTGCCATGTTTGTTGTTGGCATTCCAATATCTGTATGTCTGTATAACGAACGGAGTAAGTATATACTAATGGCAGATTCTCGTGACGGCAACTCTCGGTCGCTATTACCGCTGTGTTCCAACTTTTTGGGTTTTTGTATAGCTACACATCGTCTGTTGTTTTTTGCCGAATTTTTTTTCTCACGTAAGAAAGCGTGACGTCGAGGTCTGACATTACAGACGCAAGCAGCCGACGACGGGGCTAGAAGGTGCAGAGATATCGCGTAACCCGTTCGCGTTTGTTACTGTCACTTTTTCGCAACGTGCAGGAAGGAATTTCTCCAGCCCGGTGTCGGGTAACTCTAGAACTATAGCCCTTCGCTGTGCCTGTGGCACAGACCTGTGGCAGAACGAACGGCTATAGTACTAGAGCTAGGTGTCGGGTTGATCGAAGGGGTTTGGGCGATTCAACGCGGGTAGCGCCACCCCGCCGAGTGAGCTCTAATCCCACAGAATGTGCCGCGTGCTGACGACGCCGGTGCCACTCTTTGTCACGTCGCTGCCTCTCTCTATCTGGCAGAATCTCTTGCCTCTCCGCTGCGATTCTGTTTTGATGTTAACGTCGGAGCGTCGCGCGCGCGGCTGGGGTGTTCACGTAAATACACAACTCACGGGGAGGCTTATTTTCTTAGTAAACCCAGCCAAAGCTTGATGGGGCCACGAACGAAAATAGCTCGCATCTGGCTCGCTGTGGCTCAGATCGGTGGGACCGCTTGCCCGAAACTCAGCGCGATCGCGAGGACAGTACGTGCACGCGTGCATGAATGTGTGTGTGTGTGTGTGTTTGTGTGTGTGTGTGTGTGTGTGTGTGTGTGTGTGTGTGTGTGTGTGTGTGTGTGTGTGTGTGTGTGTGTGTGTGTGTGTGTGTGTGTGTGTGTG
>NW_014580751.1:9642-14757 GCF_000485595.1 Priapulus caudatus
ACACACACAAAGACGCATATATATATATATAATATTAAATATATATATTGTATCACCCGTTGCGGATTGGTCTGGCAACCATGGAAGCTGTATATTTCTGCTTATGTCACACCTGATAAGAAGCCACAGCGCAGGCCATGTTGTATTAACAATGATAAACTTTATAGTGAGTAATTCACCACACTCGGTGTCAAAGCCAGTCGGGCATTTGGATGCGTTTAAATCGGATGATTGTCGTTTTCTATATGAATGCATTTAACTTGTATATATTATGTTTCCAGCAGCTGCGGATAATTAACAATGTCCACGTGCTGTTTCTGGCGCATGTAATTAAGAAAAAGCGGAAAATGTTAATCGGTTGCCATGTGTTACGGGGGGATTGTAATAAAAGTACTTATAGAGAACGCGTGAAGCCTGTTGAAAACGTTGAAGCCGCGAATAAAGGTTTTAATCGAATGTTTTGTGTTACGCGGACGTAACGAACGTAAAAGATTTCAACATATCCGTTTAAAAAAATCTCTGGTTCTGCCGCTAGCTTAATTTAGCGGGATCTTAGAAAATAAAACATATTATTCTGTTCGGGTCTACATCCATCTATCCATCCATCATCCATCCATCCGATCCATCCATCCATCCATCCATCCATCCATCCATCCAATCCATCCATCCATCATCATCCAATCAATCCATCCATCCATCCATCCATCCATCCATCCATCCATCCATCCATTCCATCCATCCATCCATCCATCCATCCATCCATCCATCCATCCATCATCCATCCATCATCCATCCATCCAATCCATCCATCCATCCATCCATCCATCCATCCATCCATCCATCTCATTCCATGCCAGATCCATCCATCCATACCATCCATCCATCCATCCATCCATCTCATCCATCCATCCATCCATCCATCCATCCATCCATCCATCCATCCATCCATCCATCCAATCCATCCATCCATCCATCCATCCATCCATCCATCCATCCATCCATCCATCCATCCATCCATCATCCATCCATCCATCCATCATGCCATCCATCCCATCCATCCATCCATCCATCCATCCAGGCCATCCATCCATCCATCCATCCATCATCCATCCATCCACCATCCATCCATTCCATCCATCCATCCATCCAATCCATCCATCCATCCATCCATCCATCCATCCATCCATCCATCCATCCATCCATCCACTCCATCCATCATCCATCCATCCATCCATCCATCCATCCATTCCATCCATCCATCCATCCTCCATCCATCCATCCATCAATCCATCCATCCATCCAGTCCATCCATCCATCCATTACCATCCATCCATCCATCCAATCCATTCACATCCATCCATCCATCCATCCATCCATCCATCCATCCATCCGACATCTCATCCATCCATCCATCCATCCATCCATCCATCCCATCCATTCATCCAATCCATCCATCCATCCATCCATCCATCCATCCATTCCATCCATCTCATCCATCCAGTCCATCCATCCATCCAGTCCATCATCCATCCATCCATCCAGTCCATTCCATCATCCATCCATCCATCCATCCATCCATCATCCATCCATCCATCCATCGCATCCATCCATCCATCCATCCATCCATCCATCCATCCATCCATCCATCCATCCACTCCATCCATCCATCCATCCATCCTCCCATCCATCCATCATCCATCCATCCATCCATCCATCCATCCATTCATTCATCCATCTACCCATCCATCCATCCATCCAGTATTATATAATATATAGTGTATACGGACGGACGACTCGCACACCTAGACACATAAGCAGGTTAGGGGATCGCATAGCCAATTTAGACAGCCTACACAAGGCATATTATTTACATTCGCACACAGCCGCTTACTCAGATGTAACCATGGCTCAAACATAGCTTACGTCTCTATTTAATCAGGCAACGATTATGCGACGCGAGGAAAATTAGCAGGCTGTCAAGTCGGTCACTTTAAATTATTCGTGCAGGAGCTCTTTCCGTATTGCGCGGATAACAGTAGGTGTAATGTTGTGGATTTCGGAGGGCCGTTTACAAAAAGGCCGAACACAAGCCGCCATGTTTGCGTAGCGAACAGTTGTGTTTATAGAGGGCGGATTCATGCCGATTTCGTAAATTGTTCGACAAATTAATAAAATGGAAACAGGAATCGATTGCCGGTGTCTGCCTCCTGCGAGAAGAGATAGAGTAGAGCGGCTCGTTATATATTTTTGCATTTTTTTAAACCTGACGCACGCGAGTAAAATCCTGTCACCGGACATACAATTGTATATAGTATATATATATAGGACGCTCTATAAGCACCTATTATATGTATATATATTATATATATTATATATTATAATATAAGATATAGTATTGAAGGAGACTATATACATGCATTAATAAATCAAGCTGTATCTATAGCGAAAGTTAGGCGCTGCTGTATAGAGCCTGTCCTTATAGCCTTCGTAAACGCTTGATCAGGAGCCACTAGCGAGGATAGGGCATCTTACCAAGCACACACGGGAAGATGTGCAACTTGTTGTTTTGCATGAATATAATTCGCCGCGCAACTTGAGCTTCATCGCTAGGCAAAACAAATCTCTTAGTATTTCGCGTAGCATAGATGGCCAGGAAATACGAATCTCGCTATGGTTTGTTTTGTAGAATACAACCCGATCACCTGCCAATGCGTGTTGTAACCGAGAAAGCACTAGTGGCCATTTAGCCTCAGTGCTTGTCTATGCGTAAATAGCCTCAATACCATCATGATAGCGAGGCATGGTTAGGGCCATAAATTATTTGCGCTGCAGCCTGATTGGGCTGACATGCTATCTCTTGCGAACATAAAGGTGCGCAAACTTTGTTAACTCATAGAAATGCATAGGTTCGGTGGTTGTATTCAACTAGTAACGATATGCATACGCGGAGCAATGCGTGTCGATCGCGGCGCCATCTGATGGTGTACATATATGAATAACATATAATAGATTTGTCTGTGTCGGCCGGGGGCGACCGTGTGGTTAGTTTGTGTAGTAGTGGTGGGTCGAGGATATGTTTTTGTGTTGTGATTTGGCTGGTGTGGTCGGCGAGGGGTGTGTTATGTATATGTATATATTGTGGTTATTTGTAGTTGTGTGAGTTGGTGGTGTGTGTGATTTGTGATGCTGTGTGTTGTCTGATGGTGTGGACTTGTTTTATTCGTGTCGTGTTGGTGTGTGTGTTGTGTGTGTGTGTGGTGGTGTTGTGTGTGTATGCTGCGTGCTTTCGTGTGCGTCTGCATGTGTACAATGTGTTTGTACTCGTGTTGCATGTGAGAGTGTGTGTAGTGTGTTTAGGTGTTTAGTTTGTGGTGTGTGTGTGTTGTGTGTGTGGTGTGGGTGTGGGTTGTTGGGTGTGTCAGCTGCGTGTGTGTGTGGTGTGTGTGTGTGGGTAGTGGTGTGCAGCGTGGTGTAGCTGTTGCGCGTGTGCGCGTTGTGTGTGGTGGTGGTGGTGTGGAATGCGGGGTGGGGTGGTTGTATGTGCTGCTGTGTTGGTCTGCGTGCGTATGTGTGTGCGTGCTGTGCGTCTCGGTGGTGTGCGGCGTTGTTGTGTGTGGTGTCTGGTGCGTTGGTGGTCTCCTTGGCGGCTGACGTTGGGTGTTGTGGTGGCCGTGGCCGGCTGCGGGTGTTGCGTGAGCGTACGTGTATGCTGCTTGCGTTTGTATATCTGTTGGCGCGCGTTCATGCGTGTGCTAGATATGCTGCTAGCGTGATGAGCATGTGGTGCATGTGTTTGTGAGTGTCGAGCGCGAGCGCGCTGTGCTGTTCGGCGCGGGTGGTGTGTGCTTGGGGGTGTATTTTCTATTAATATATACATATATATAATATTTAGTTTTTTATTTATATTGAGTATTTATATATATATATTTGAGTATATTAGGGGTTATTATAATTAATAATATGTATCTATTTCTTTGTTTATATATATCTCATCGATACCTATGTCTTCTAATTAATTAACTAGTTTAATAATAGTAACCAGCATCTCTTACCGTTCATAGGTATTTACTTATAGTTTATATGTTTATGCCGTTTTTTCTAGTATATTCCAGTTGTACGATATCTACCTGCTTATCCATAATAATTTTATACAGCCTCTATTTACCGTGGTTTATCAATCCTTAGGGTATACCGCAGCCGACGCCGACTGTGTTACAGTGCCTACCTTTTTTTAAGCCCTTGTCTCAAATATTCTTTCTTTCTCGCCTTCCTTCTTGTTAGACTCTTTAATTTTCGTGTAATGTTTGTCTACTGGTTGGCCACTAGATGTTGGACCCGTGTCTAACGTGGTGCAGGTAAAATTAGTGTTCTCTTTAGGATGGTTTGAATAGCATTTATGCTGGTATTATTATAGTGGTCCATAAACATTGAGGCATTTCTATATATACTTTATTCGTGTTTCATATACCTGTTTTTTATTGTGCGCATGATTCAGACGGCAAAAGTGGTGTGCGATTGTCAAGTGCTGGGCCATCGTCGGTGTGTCTAAATTAAGCATATTATTCCTGCTTCAATCCTAATTTGGTCGATGGCAATGACAGTCGGGGTTGGTGGGTGTCCGTGTTAGTTGTTTTTGGTCCCTCACGCACACTATTAGTCTGTGCGTTTATTTGCCAACGCTGTGGGGGGGTTTTATTGTTTCGCGGCTCGGCTATGCCAGCAAATTTAACAATTGCTGTACATGTGTCCCTTTTTTAACAACGGACGATTCTAAAACTGGGGCACACGTGGTGAACTGGAGCGTGTCTGCTGCCCAGGAGAAGCATCGAGTTCCTCGTCTGCGCTTCTCTCTCGTCTTCGTCCTCCTCTCTCTCTCTCTCCTCGTCTACTCACTCTCTCTCTCTCTCTCTCTCTGCTCTCTCCTCTCGTCTTCTGTGCTCTCGTGTGCTCGTCTCTCTCTCATTCTTTCTGCTCCGCTCTCTTTCTCTCTCTCGCAATCTCTCTTTGCTTCTACTCTCTCTCCTGCGTCTCTCTCTCGCCTCTCGCTCTCCTCTTTCAATATCTCGTCGTGCTTGGTGCTTGTCTGGTGGTCGTACGGCGCTTCCCTCTTTTGGC
>NW_014580752.1:0-13791 GCF_000485595.1 Priapulus caudatus
CAACAATTATAAAGGCATGCCTTGAGTTCCGCCATGAGGCTGCGAAACAGCCTGCATGGGAGTATCATCAGTTTTCGGGATGACCTCTATACAATAGATGGTGTAGTTTCTCCTACATGGAGAGCGTCGTCATTCCCCCAAGTTACGCCATGATGTCCTCAGCCATGGCACGCTGCCCATCAAGGTGGGACGGTCGATGTTGGGCCCGAGCGGAGTCCTCGCGTCTTTTCTGCGCCGGCATCACTCCCCTGCAATCAAGATATTAGGGCTAGGTGCCAGTGACTGCAGAGGATTTGGCACCGCATCACAGCCCAGCCGCCACACCGACACCACCGACACCCAGCCTACCCCTTCCAGTGTGTCTGCGCTGACTATTTTCCATTACAAGCGGGTTGAAACTACGCTGGTTGTGGGTCGATCGTTATTCCAATTGGCAGTAGTGGAATCAGGCACGGATGGCGTGCCAAGGCCTGGATAACTGCCTCCGGCGGTATCTTTGTGACATTCGTGTATCCACAGATGAGCTAGCGAGCTGACCGGTGGCACCGGAGTTCACTGCCAGCCCACCAAGACATCCTGCAGAATTGGGGGGTCCACTCACAGGACCTAAGCCTCGGTGGGCTTCCGCCATTCCAACCTGCCAGAGCAGAAGTAGGATGTGAAGACATGTGCAAGCGTATGACTCACTAGCAACACCGCGGTCCACGTGCAGTGAGCTGGACACGACGCGCTGCCCAGCGGCGCAGCTGTTGCAATACAGCAAAGTACGCCTGACCACAAGGCTGAAGATCTCGCCCGCCATGTGTATCTTCTGCGCTCGGACCTATAAACAGACGTTCTATCCCTATACCTGCCAGGTCGAATACAGGCCTCATCCCACATGCGCGGAAACCATGACGCGCGAGAGGAGGGAAGCACTAGGAACAGGCACATGAAGGCTGGCTGAAGGTGCGACAGCAGCCACCTAAGTCGACTGCCCACCGTGCAAATTGCGCAACCACATACGCTCCAGAACCAAAAACGGTGGCCCCCACCCACACGATCGGGACAAACGTGGGGTCATCGTGAAGTTTTAGACAATTTGACCAGATATGTTGTACCGCATTGCATGGTTCGGTTCGAGTTACATTGCGGAACAGAAAATTTCTGCGGCGTACGAGAACCTGTGGTGCCACAGAGACCCAAGCTCAGGACACTGGATGGAGATAAAAACGACTTCGCTATCCCCACCGTCACGCCAATGCGGGCACAAACAACATTGCCCCAACATTACGCGTCTTCAATGCCAGCGCACAGCGGAGCCAGCTGCACACATGCCGCCATTGGCCTATCACCGCCCACGGCGGTTACCCCAGCACACTCCCGTCTGCTGAACCACGTCAGTGCCATCGCCTGCACCAGTACCAGCGGGACGCCCCGTGTCACACGGCTGTCCAACCTACTACTCCTGCTGCACCCCTAGCAGTCCGAGGTAGCCAGAGTCACGACCCGCGCAGGGAAGTGGGTGCCCCTGGAACTCCGCCTCCGACAGAACACGTAGAGCTCGACGACCTCCTGCGTGGCAGAAGGACTATGTTAAGTGCTGACTCTTATAATGTGAAATCAGGAACTGATTCAGAAGGATAATTTTTTTTTCAGTCTTCGTTCGTAACCAAAGACTTGGGGGAGATAGAGCAGGCTTATTTAATTGCTCGACTTAGTGGTGCCCTCGGACAGCCGTCCTTTCACGCAGGTGTCATTTAAAATTTGTAGCGGCACGCTCCCCCTAGTGGCCATTAAATACAAAACAGGAATTACATAAGTGGGAATTCACCGGGAATTCGCTTAGTCTGACTTCGTGGGCAACAGTGACTGACTTGACACAGCGTTTGCTGGGTAAGCATGTCATCGTAACATCGTTGAAAATTGTTGGCATATGAAAGCGCACGAAAAACTATAATAAAACTGAAATAACCCTAATTACCTCAATGACACGCCCACCGCATGCCACTCACGATGTTTACTCGTGTGACGATGCCATCGCAAATCCCATTGGTTGATACAAATCACGTGCCTCAAACTCCTCAATGTATCTCACCCCAGTGTATTCAAGGCACATCCATAAGCCTCGATAGCTCAACGCCTAGGGCTAGAGCACAGACGACACTGCTGAAATGTCGTTGGATCGAATCCATCTGTTTTGTAATTATTTTCCTGTATTTTCTGTATTTTTCTATGTTTATCCATATTTACATGATTTAATTACAACAGTTTAATAACAACAAATAATTTTTTGGGCTTATAGAGTTAGGGTTAGGGTTAGGGTCACAATGCACCATAAAACAGGAGTTTGAGGTACGTGATTTTTGTATCAACCACATGGGATTTGGAAGCTATGCAGGCACAGCTGTATATTTCGTCATATGCGTCATATGCGCACATGCGGAGCTTAACGGTTGGCGTACCAAGCAGATGCGTGATATTGTTCGGCTACAAGCGCACGCCACGCCACGTGTACGTACGCACGCACGCACGCACGTGTACGTGCACACACACTCATGCACACACGTGTACCTGCACACGCACGCACGCACGCACGAACGTGTACCTGCACACGCGCGCACGCACGCAAGTGTACGTGCACACACACGGACGCACACACGCATGCACGCAAGTGTAAGTTCACACGCACGCACGCACGCACATGTACGTACGCACGCTCGCACGCCGCACGTGTACGTGCACACGCACGCACACACCCATGCACGCAGTGTACGTGCCGCACGCACGTATACATGCACATGCACACGCGCGCACGCACGCACGCACGCACGTGTACGTGCACACACACGGACGCACGCACGCACGCACGTGTACGTGCACACGCACGCACACAATCATGCTCGCGCACACTCATGGGATTTGGAGCTATACAGGCACACACCGACCCGCTGTACAACATACACTATAGCATGCGTCAGCATTACTTCAACCTTGAAGACGTACGGCTTCGTAGCCACGTGGGCTAACAGCGATTGGAAGGAAAGCCATGCTGCACACTTGACCTATAGTTTAATTGGACGGGACACCTGCAGGTGACACGTGGGGGTCACATGACTGTGACCACGTGGTGTTCCACGGCTGTATATAAGCTGCGGCGTCCAGCTCCAAAGCAACACATGGCCAGCTTGGCTCAGTCAGGGAAGCTCGCACCATCCCACTGCTCTCTAGCTGCTGGCGGCTTGTCGCTTGTCCGACCTGCTAGCTGACCATGTAGGGTGTAGCGGAGCTCGGTCAGAAGTCTACGCAAGGATACGAAGCGCAGGACGATGATCACGCCGCTTGCTACCCCCTTCCTGACGCAAGGATATACAGCGCGGAGCCAGCTCGGCTCAGTCAGGGAAGCTCGCACCCTCTCACTGCTCGCGCACGCACGCACGCATGCACGCACGTGTACATAAACAGTGCTTTCTATCAGAACATGTGGTCTTCATATGTAAATGTCAATAGCAGCACGCTTTGCTTCTGCCAACCACAACACATAACAAATACACGTGACCTGATCTAAGACGTCACGTGAAACATCGCTATTAGACCTGCGCGATGGCGGTGTGCATATTTTGCTAGTGAATTAGACCCGCTAAAATTCGAGACTGTTCGCTGCAGCAATTGATCCGTGCGCCGGCCTTTCGATTTGGCGACGGATCAATAGCTGCCAGCGCGTGATACTTTCGTAGGAGGTTTCCGCGGTCGCGTGCGCCTTGCCGCGGAACTGCGCGCAAGATTCGCGCTTACAGGCGGCAGTTCTACAGCTAGGGCAGGATCAACACCTCTCAGGCGCAAAGCTTCTCTGCGTTCCGGTCTTCTTTCATCTGGTTAGATGGCGCGCAGGTCAATACAAATGGCCTCACTCTCGTTGTGAATTTGTCAGCATTGTCCCGCGTCCAATGCGTCAGAGACAAATGGTTATTCCTATCTATCTATCTTTCTATCTTTCTCTCTCCCTCTTTATCGCTGAAAAAGTCGGAAGCCTAACCTCACGGCCCCTCCCCTTTCTCTTTGTCTGCCAAAGCGCGCGGTTGGGATATTATATGAGTTATCGTATCTAGTTTTAGCTGCGTTTTACTTGCCTCCTATTAAGTCTGGATAGAAAGAATAATAACAACTGTGTGTTTTACTCCAAGTTTTTAATAGTTCCATCACAGTGAAACTTTGTTGTTAAATGTTTGATTGAACATATGATAGAACGTAACCTAGCAAAACCCGCACCACCTGTTTGTAGTTGCCGCGCGCGCGTGCGTGCGCGCGTGTGTGTGTATGTGTGTGCGTGTGAGTCTGCAATGATCAAAATATCAAAATCAAAATGTAAAAAAGTGTGTGAAGTTATAAATATTAATGTAATTAACTAATTCTATTGATATATACAGGCATACAACACATATAGTTACAATTTCTTATTATAAACATTATTATATAATACTATACATGTATCTATATAAAATCATGACCATTACTTTATAATAATACTTATAAGATCCTGAATCACTATACATTCATAACTAAATAGAAACATTTTACAATATACAGTTACAATACATATTGATAAATCTTGAATAAACATTTCAGGAAAATATAATGTGACAATGTGTTTTTTCTCAGCACGTTTTCTTTTCCTCGGTCCCAGCTAGAAATAGTAATTTAATGAACTCTAATTCTATTGATATATACAGCCATACAATACATAGTGACAATTTTTCATTATAAACATTATTATATATTAGTGCATCACGGGATAAATCCCATTGGATAACGTCGCAGGTACTATGAAGCAATAGTGCCCGCCTGAGCGGGCACTATTGCTTGCGCGACGCATTGTTATTCATGTTATTGCATTTATGCATTGTTATTTGCATTGTTCGAATTCAATTTCAAAATTCGAATTCAATTTCCCCTACCTGTAGCAGTTCCTGAGTCATCGACAGGTGGCGAGACCTGCGTTGTTATCAGTCAGATGACAACAACATGGAGCGCTCCAGATTTTTTTATTCACTTCATATTTGCCGAGTAGATTGCGAAGTCATGTGATGCACTAAAAACATTAATGCCTGTTGTTGGGGGCACTATGCTCTCATAGTGCCCCCAACAACAGGCAATATAAATACTATACATGTATACATGTATCTATATAAAACCATAAACATTTATGTAATTACTATACATTCATAACAGGATAAAAACATTTTACAATACGGAGTTACAATTCCTTTTCGATAAATCTTGAATAAACATTCCAGGTAAATATAAATATTGTATAATAATATTATATATCTATATATGCTTCGCCGCATACATTTAAGACAAACTATAACGTGTTCTCTCAGCACGTTTTCTTTTCCTGTCCTGGCTTAATTCCTTCCCCCAGAAGACGTCTTAATTACGTTAAGACATCCGTCCGTAGACGTTACAGCCTTAATTCCCACCCGCTGGCCGTGCATGACCCGCAAACCATTTTGCTTTCTTTTTGAGGCTTTCCTCGCTTAGTCCTATCCATTTATTATATGTATTATAACATAATCCTCCCTCACACCGCTGTGTGTTTGCATGCGGTAGAGCCGCGCAAAACCAGTAGCTAGCTGCTGTCACGCGCGTGCATACCGATATTTGCCGCTACTCGCAGATTATTAGGCAGATCGGGTTTCACGGCGACGTCAAAAGTCAAATGAGTTTGACTTTTGCCGGCTGACGTGACGGCGAAAAGACAATTGAACCAATCAACGCGATTGTTTTTTATCACGTGTTCTGCTCACGCTACCATCAGCCAATGGACAACAAGCACATGCATAATTTCTGATCACTGAGCCAGATTGAACACAATGTGCTCGGACACAATGCGCGAAATCACAATGTGTTTTTTTTTAGCACAACGACGCTGCGTTTTGCTGTGTCGTGTCGTGCCGCGTGTGTGGAGACGGGCCTGCGTGGAGAGCGTGTGTGGAGAGCGCGATGCAACCGGAACCGTGTCATAATGATGGCAGGCGACATCGTGAAGTACACGCAGGGAGAGGAACACACATAACTTGAATTTATTAACTGTTGTTTGCACTGCAGCGATTAAACTCGGAGCAAGAGAGCATTGGCTGTAAATAGTTTTCTACTCATTATCGTGCATTTCAGTTAGCTTTTTGAGCCTTATTGTGGCCTTCAGTGTTCTTTATTAATGCCTTTGGAATGGATTTCGGTGTTACTTAGTGTCTTTCGGTGTATTAAGAGGCATTTCAGCATGTTTACCCCTGCCTTTTGGGCCTTTTAGTGTTTAGACAGCATATGGCTAAATTACCAAAAGGCACCAAAACGCAAAAAAATTTACCGAAAGGCATTGATAGACAATAAAAAATTCAAGAAAAGATACGGAGAAATCAGTTAATTTAACATATAGTTTCTAACTTTCTATACGTAAATCGTGGTAAATACATTAAAAACGCATTATTTGATTGAAACCCCCCTACATTTACTTATAAAACATCCAAGAAATGGCACTGTGGCATGTAAACATTGGCTGCGAATTAATTATTTGTGTACCTCCTTTCCGCGGGGGGGAGAGGTTACTATATATGCCGGTTATACCCCATGTGCGTTCTCACTAAAAATTATATATATATAGGCCCCCTAGTGCGCATTGAAAAAACCCTACCCCTTATTGCAGACACAATTAAAGAATACCACCCCCTATTGCATACACAATGAAAATATCCCGTCGCTTTCCCACACCATAGATTAATTTGGTATGGTTTAGACGCGTATATAAGATAGCCGAGTCGGTTTTTAGTTAGTGTTAGGGCTAGGGTTCAGGGTTATGGTTATGGTTAGGGTTAGGGATATGGTTTTAGGCTCGTGAAGTAGTCTTGAGTGAAGTGAATTATTACTAAGCCGGTGACTACTATGTGGTTCGTCATGAGGGGGCCCGTGAGGGTGGCCTACTGTGGGCGCGGTGCTTGAATTGAATGATTCCGAAAGCTTATTGCAGGATTAGCTTTGTAAAGGGGGCCTATTTGCTCCCGCGCGGGCATGCTTTAGAAGTTGAAAAACACCCCCCTGAACCGCAAAATTTGGAACGCAAATGGGGTAATACCGGCATATATAGTGACCCCCGGGTTCATTTCGGGGAAAGTTCAGTCATTTTTAGGGCATTTCGGTGGAATTTTTTTTGACATTTCAGCTCCGGACTGCTTTTTTCGGTGCCTTCCGGTGATATTCAATGTTCTCATAGCGCCTTTCAGTGTTTTTTAGGTGCCTTCCGGTGCCTTCCGGTGCCTTTAGGTGCCTTTTGGTGCCTAGGCCAGCTAGCTAGCTTTCAGTGCCGTTTGGTGTGCCGCTCGGTATGCCTTTCGGTGCCTTTCGCCTTCCGGTGGAATTCGATGTTCTCATAGCGCTTTTCGGTGTTTTTTAGGTGCTTTCCGGTGCCTTTCGGTGCTTTCCGGTGCTTTTCGGTAATTAGACGGACCCCAATTTGCCCCCTCTTTCAAATGGTATCGCCCACAACCAGTCAAGCATGGACAAACTTTTGCACCAAAATTACCGTATTTCAGTCGAAACATTTTCACTCCTCGAGGCACAAAATGTCAATTTACGCTGTAACGTCTCTTTTACATATGTTGTACAGATGTCACATTGAATTAGTAAGCGTAGATATTTTTGGTTGTACATAGAGAAGAGTTGGGCGTTTGGCATACAGATGAGAAATAGTTAGGTTGGGTACTGCGCGGATATGTTGCGGACGTTAGGTTGACACTTATACAGATGCCGACCATATGTACATTTCCGCGTAATAATTTGAACAAGAGAGAGAGAGTGGTTTGTGATTGAGGGGAGGAATTCGGGTTCTGGTCGCAAGAGTACGCGCACGTGCGACCGCGCGTGTGCGCGGGTCTTTGTCTGTTTGTGCGATTGTCTGATGAGGTGGCTACACAGTGTATCTTACTATAATTTGGCGAATGTTGTATGTATGTATGTTAATGAAAGGCTCCGTCAGTTTCGATCCAAATAGCGCCAAATTTACAGAAGAGATCGATGAGTACACGGGACGGGTTGTAAGCTATACTCNCGGAAGAGAAAGGGTTAGTAGCATTGTCGCTGCAAGAGGGAGAGAGGGGAGAGGGCATATAGTACCGGCTTGTGCCTGCAGACGGAGACGAGGAGGGGGATAGGGTTAGTACTTGTCCTGCAGAGAGGGAGCAGGGCTTAGGTAGGCGGTTGTCCTGCAGAGGGGGATGAGGGTTAGTAAGCTTGTCCTGCAGAGGGGGAGCGGGTTAGTAGGCGGCTTGTCCTGCTATGAGGGAGAGAGAGGGGAGAGTGGTTAGTTCAGCTTGTCCTGAGCCGAGGGAGAGAGAGAGAGAGGGAGAGGGTTCAGCTAGGCTTGTCCCTGCAGGAGTGAGAGAGAGGGGAGAGGGTTGTAGATTGTTCCTGTAGAGGGAAGAGAGAGAGGGGAGAGGGTTAGTAGCTTGTCCTGGCGAGGGAGAGAGAGGGGGAGAGGGTTAGTAGCTTGTCCTGCCAGAGGGAGAGAGAGGGGAGAGGGTTAGTAGATTGTCCTGGCCGAGGGAGAGAGAGAGAGAGGCGAGAGGGTTAGTAACTTTGTCCTGCAGAGGGAGAGAGAGGAGGGGGAGAGGGTTATTACTATGTCGCTGCAGAGGGAGCAGAGAGAGGGGCAGAGGTTAGTTAGCTTGTAAACTGACAGAAGGAAGATGGCTTTAGTAACTTGCGCATGCCAGAGGGAGAAAGGGGAAGCCAGGAGGATTAGTAGCTTTGTCCTGGCAGACGGAGACAGAGGGGGAATAGCGTTAGTAGGCCTTGTCCTGCAAGAGGGGGAAGAGGGTTTAGTAAGTTGTCCTGCAAGAGAGGGGCCGAGAGTTAGTAGCTTGTCCTGCAGAGAGGGGAGAGAGGTTAGTAGCTTGTCCTACAAAGGGACGAGAAAGGGCGAGACCGGGTTTAGTAGCTTGTCCTGCAGAGGAAGAGAGAGGGGGAGAGGGTTACGTAGCTTGTCCTGCAGGAGGGAGAGAGAGGGGAGAGGGTTAGTAGCTTGTCTGTAGAAGGAGAGAGAGGGGGAGAAAGGTTAGTAGGCTTGTCCTGGACAGAGGGAGAGAAGGGGAGAGGGTAAATAGCGTTTGTCCTGCATAGAGAGAGAGGGAGGGGGAGAGTGGTTAGTCAGCCTTCGTACTACAGCGGCGAAGAGGTTTAGTAACTTGTCCTGAGCAGAAGGGAGGAGAGGAGGAGGAGGGTTAGTCACTTGTCCTGCAGACGGGACACGAGGGGATAGGGTTAGAGCTGTCTGCAGAGGGGAGCGGGTTAGTAGCCTTGTCCTGGCAGAGAGAGAGAGGGAGGAGGAGGGTTAGTAGCTTGTCTTTGCCGCGAGGGAGGAGGAGAGAGAGAAGGGAGAGGTAGTAAGCTTGTCTGCAGAGGGCGAGAGAAGGGGAGAGGTTAGTAGATGTCCTGCCCGAGGGAGAGAGAGGGGGAGAGGGTTAGTAGAGTTGGTCCTGCCGAGGGGAGAGAGAGCACGGAGAGGGTTAGTAGCCGTTGTCCTAGGCAGAGGGAGAGAGGGTTAGTAGCTTGTCCTGCAGAAGGGAAGAGAGGAGGGGGAGAGGATTAGTAGCTTGTACTAGCAGCAGCGAGAGGGTCTTACGTAGCTTGTCCGCAGAGGGAGACCAGGAGGGGATACGGTTAATAGCTTGTCCTCAGCCAAGGGGGAGAGGGTTAGCTAGCTTGTCCTGCAGAGGGAGAGAGAGGGGGAAGAGGGTTAGCTAGCATTGTCCTGGCCGGAGGAGAGAGAGAGGGGGAAGAGGTAACGTCAGCTATGTTCCTGCCGTAGGGAGAGAGAGGGGAGAGGGCTAGTAGCGTTGTTCCTGCACGAGGGAGAGAGAGGGGGAGAGGGTAGTAGTAATTGTGCCTGCCCCGGGAGAGGAGAGAGGAGGGAGAGGGTATGAGTGCAGCTTGTCTCTCAGACGGAGAGAGAGAGGGGGAAGGAGGGTTAATAGCTTGTCCTGCAAGACGGAGACAGAGGGATAGGTTAGTAGGCTTGTCCTGCATGTAGGGGGAGGGGTTAAGGTAGGCTTGTCTGGGCAAGGGGGAAAGGGATTAGTAAGAGGGCTTGTCCTGGCAGCAGGGATGAGAAGAGAGAGGATGAGGGGTACGAGCTGTGTCCTGCAGAGGGAGATTAGAGGGGGAGAGGGCTGTGAGTAAAATTGTCCTGCCGAGGGAGAGAAGAGAGGGAGAAGGTTAGTAGCTGTCCTGCAGAGGGAGAGAGAGGGGGAAGAAGGCGTTAGTAGCCTTGCTCTGCAGAGGGCAGAGAGAGGGGGGAGACTGGATAGTAGCTGTCCTGCAGAGGGGAAAAGGTTAGTAGCTGTCCTGCAGAGGGAAAGAGAGGGGGAGGGTTAGTAGCGTTGTCCTGCAGAGGGAGAGAGAGGGGAGAAGTTAGTCAGCTTGTCCTGCAGAGGGCGAGAGAGGCAGGAGAGGGTTATGATAGCCGTTGTCCTGCAAAGAGGAGAGAGAGGGGCAGATGTTAGTTAGGCTTGTCTGCAGAGGAGAGAAGGGGAGAGGGTTAATAGCTTGTCCTGGCCAGAGGAGAGAGAGGGGGAGAGGGTTAGAGCTTCGTCCTGTAGAGGAGAGAGACGGGCGAGGGGTTAATATGGGGAGAGCACCCCCAAGGCACAGATACAACACAGACAACACAGGGTGCCGCCGGTCCGCCAGCGACAGCCACCACCACCGGCTTACTGCTATCCTGCAGCAGAGAGAGAGCAGAGTTATGAGGAGAGGCGGAGGAAAGAGGAATAAAGGTATTTAATGATGGGACAGGAACTAAGTTCCAGACACTCAATTACATATAAAAGGTACGTGCACAAGGTAGGGGGCGATGCAGGTGGTCTGCCACGTACACGCCACCACCACTCTGCTGGATCCTGCAGGCAGAGAGAGAGAGAGTTAGTACAGGGGCGCGAAGGAGAAATATAAGGGTATTAATATGGGGACAAGAATGTGTGGTGCTTTCTAGTGACGCTAAAACAAGGTAGCTGGACGATGGCAAGTGGTCTGGCCACGGTACGAGGCCACCGACCACATCGTGCTTGTCCTGCAGCATCGAGAGAGTTATTCGAGGGACGGAGATCGGGAAGACTATAGGGTTATTGGGGGGGGGGCGGTGTTCGGCCACGGTACAGCCAGCCGAGCCACCACTCCTGCTTGTCCTGCGGGAAGGAGGAAGAAAGGATATTCATAAGAGTATAATTAGTATGGTATTTAAAATTAGAGGGAGAGAGAGGGGGAGGTGGTTAATATGGGGGCGGGCGGGTAGGGGTCGGTGCCGCCGGTTCGCCACGTACAGCCACCACCACTCCTGCTTGTCCTGCGGGAAGGAGGAAGAAAGGATATTATTATACCCAAGGGGAGAGAGAGAGGGGGGAGGGGGTTAGTATGGGGAGCGGCGCTTTATACTAAGAGAAAGGGAAGGAGATCCTCACCTCAGGGAAGTGCGGACAGTGCACGCTGTGTGAGCATCGCGACTTCGTCTCCAACGTCTCCTTGCGCTTCTTCAGGTTGAAGCTGTTCCAGTCGTCGTCCTCAGCCTCCCCCTCGCTGCCGTCCTTGTCGTGATGCGTCTCCCTGGAAACGCGAGAGGATGTTCGGTTACCGTGGCGACCGAGGCGATGTTCAGAATTTATGTAATTCAAATTCGGGTTGGAATCGGCAAGCGTTTAACGCGCTCGGTGGAAAAGGAATTCGATACGGGATCGGAATCCAATGTGTAAATCGGAAAAATGGGTTATCGTACTTGGTAGAAACGGAATCGGATCCGGAGTCGGATTCTGGCTCGGAATCCGCAATATCTCCGTTGCTCTCCTTGTTCTTTGACTTCTCGTGACCCGTCTTGATCTTCGCCCTGTCCGATTCCGCCATCACGGATTGCGAGAGCACAGAGCGATGACATCACGGATTGCGAGAGCACAGAGCGATGACATCACGGATTGCGAGAGCACAGAGCGATGACATCATGGATTGTGAGAGCACAGAGCGATGACATCACGGATTGCAAGAGCACAGAGCGATGACATCACGGATTGCGAGAGCACTGAGCAATGACTTCACGGACTGCGAGAGCACAGTGCGATGACATCACGGATTGCGAGAGCACAGAGCAATGACATCACGGATTCCGAGAGCACAGAGCGATGACATCATGGACTACGAAAGCACAGAGCGATTCGAAATCTCGCAACTCGCGCATATGCGTGAAAAAGAAAAAGCCTGCGTCGGTGGCGAGGGACTCGCGGCGCCACCTGGCGGGAGGGGGGGGGGATGTACCAGCGGCCCGATGGGCGCCTCCTGCGCGCCGACCATGATGATGTTTCGCTTAACGACGGTCGTCTTCTTCTTCGGCTTCTTCTTTTTTCCTCCTGCCTTCTTCTTCTTCTGCTTCTCCCACGCCTTGGGCTTTCTCTTCTGCTTCTGGGTCTTGTCGTCGGCCGCCGCCGCCGCACCCGCCTGCTGAGAGAGAGGAAGGTCGTCGGAGAGTGAGGAAGTCTTCTTTGTATCTGCCTCTCTCTCTCTCTCTCTCTCTCTCTCTCGCTCTCTCGTTATTAACATTGGCAGCATCTTCCTGGTACGATCGCTCACCTCCTCCTCTGCATCCTTCCACTCGTCACTATTAGTGTGCTCATGCTTCTCCTCCTCCTACGTCTCCCCTTCCTTCACCTCGTTCACCTGCTCCTCCCTAAAGCTCACCTTCTTCCATCGTCTGCCACTCCTCCACCTTCACATCCTCTTTCTCCTCACTCACCTCCTCCACCTCCATCTCCTAGCTCACCTTCTCCTCCTAGCTCACCATCTCGTCATCCTCCTTATCACCTCCTCCTTCTCTTTCTCCATCTCCTCTATCTTCTCCTCCTTCTCCTCCTCGTTGACCTTCTCCTCCTCCTCCTCCTCCTTCTCCTCCTCCACCTCGTTTACCTTCTCCTCCTCCTCCTCCTCCTCCTCCTCCTCCACCTCGTTTACCTTCTCCTCCTTCTCTTTCTCCATCTCCTCCATCTTTTCCTCTTCCTCCTCTTCCTCCACCTCGTTTACCTTCTCCTCCTCCTCCTCCTCCTCCTCCACCGCGTGTACCGTCTCCTCCTTATCTTTCTCCATCTCCTCCATCTTCTCCTCTTCCTCCTCCTCCTCCTCGTTTACCTTCTCCTCCTCCGTCTCCTCCTTCTCATCATCTATGTGCTGCGCGTCGGGTTCCTTCTCGAACAGCTCCTCCAGGTGGCGCNCTCTCTTCCTCTCTCTCTGCCCTCTCTCTTCCTCTCTCTCTGCCCCTCTCTCTCCCCTCCTCTCTCTCTCTCTTGATCTCTGCCCCCTCTCTCTTCCTCTCTCTGCCTCCTCTCTCTGTCTGCCCTTATATCAATTTAATAATGAATTAAAAAAAGAAATTATGAATATAAACATGAGGATCTTTCTCTACTGCCATTCCATATCAGAATTGTCTTCCTTCTTCCCTGATTACTTAATTACCTGTCAGAGCCTACTGCAATCCTTTCTACTGCAATCTTTCCTACTGTAATCCGCTGTGTTGATCTATGTCATCTATAGATTTTGACTAATTTTGAATCTCTATGTGTTTGATATAGTACATATTTGGACTTTGAAGATTATTCCTTATACGTGGTACACCGCTGTATGTATATTGGCTTTATATATATGTAGTAGATTGCTATGACTGTGTTCATTAATTATTACTATTAGACAGGGGCGTAGATAGCGGGGGGGATGGGGGGATGCATCCCCCCA
>NW_014580752.1:14437-14755 GCF_000485595.1 Priapulus caudatus
CTCCTCCTAGCTCACCTTCTCCTCCTAGCTCACCTTCTCCTCCTAGCTCACCTTCTCCTTTTAGCTCACCTTCTCCTCCTAGCTCACCTTCTCCTCCTAGCTCACCATCTCCTCCTAGCTCACCTTCTCCTTTTAGCTCACCTTCTCCTCCTAGCTCACCTTCTCCTCCTAGCTCACCTTCTCCTCCTAGCTCACCTTCTCCTCCTAGCTCACCATCTCCTCCTAGCTCACCTTCTCCTCCTAGCTCACCTTCTCCTCCTAGCTCACCTTCTCCTCCTAGCTCACCTTCTCCTCCTAGCTCACCTTCTCCTCCTAGCT
>NW_014580753.1:0-12888 GCF_000485595.1 Priapulus caudatus
CTTCCAAAAGTACTTTCATTTCTCGAGACTCATCCTTACCTCTTTCCTCCGCTTCCTTCTTCCCTCTTCCTCTCCTTCGCCCCTTCCCTCCCCACTTGACTAGGCTGGGTACTTGCCATGATTGCCGTCTGTAACCTATCTAATATTAGGCTGTGTACGACAAATATACTTCACCGACGAAGAAGATAGGATAGCTATAGGTTTTTGACGGGATAGTAGTGAGAGACAGAACACCGTTTGAGCGACGTGAGTTGCTTGAACAGTGTCATGGGTCGTGTTTCGCCGTGATCGTGACTGAACCAGGGCAGGGTGTTGTCATGATTCAGGCCTAGTAGTGCTAAGTCTGAGTGACTAGTAGAGTTAATATCTACGCATCGCGTGGATTAGCGGCGATGCGCTGAAGTCTGATAATGTTTATTATCATGTATGATAACGCGATTAGGGTGCGTGCCAGACTCCCACTCCTAACCGTCTGCCGGGCGATGCGTGCCCATACTTATCCGTGACTCACTCGCGGTTCGGTGTAGCGAGTTGAGTGCGGATCGTCTGTCTATATATGCAGCTGTACCACTCATACGGGAGTGATCTCATTGCAGCAGCGTTGTTGTTTGTTGTAGTGGTGTGGTGGCGTGGTGGGGACGCAATCGGATCGCTGTGTGGCGCTCGTGATCTGAGTCCTCAGTTATTACGCTAACAGGAGGATATTCGTCTGTGTAGCTGTGACCCACAATTGCGGTTTGTGCGAGGTAATTACAGCACCGTGACACCTGACTCGCACGTGCCACACACGTAAATTTATTGATATATTTATACTAAAATTTATTATAAATACTTATAAAACCATACATGTCAAGAACCAAGCGCGCTATGTCAGCTATGTAAAGACTGTATCTTTCTATAAATGAAAATTTCTTTCTAGTTAGATAAGTTCACATGCTGTTTAGCAGCAGCAGCAGCAGTAAGTGACAGTGCCTGTGTCACCAGCACGAGAGCTAGCCCCAGAGAAAACCATTCAGCCAGGCATGTTACAGCAGCAGCACGTAAGCTGTAGTCAAAACACAGCAGGTGTAGTGAGTATGTCAAGTGTAATTGTTTGTATCTTTACGTTCTCTCAAATAAGTAAAACGGCCCCCGGCGCTCAGCACGTCCCGGGGGGTGGGGGGGGGTGCATCCCCCCACTTATCGACGTGGGGGGGCAGGATGGCGTGTACAATCATCCCCCTTACCTTTCAGGAGGAAATGGGAGTTCTTGTGGACAGTGAACCCGCATACCCACAGCATGTTTCTTACCGACCATATAGTTCGTGTTGTTTGGCTGCTGCTGTAACCTATAATACTATATTAATATAATGCTGTATGTTTTAGCTATAGATATCGATGTATGTGTGTGTTGGCTGCTGCTGTATCTACTTACCTAGTAAGAACATGTCATTGGCCATCTGTGTGAGTATTAGCGTATCACGCATAATGTGAACCTTTGTACATTAGTGCTGGTCCATATAGAGTTCGCAAGATCACGAATACAAAATTTGACAACTGTTACAGGAGCCCCGTCAGCTTCAAAAATCGTTCCGAGCGTGGTCGCACCGTCGAGTCGCGCTGTATAGTGATTGTCGAAGCAATAGAGTTAATATCTTATGATATTTGGTTCAGTGCCACTATCAGAGAGAGATGAAAGTTTGAGGATTCAGTTCTAGACGATGGCTAGACTCTCTAGGGGGGCGATCTGGAGAGTATAGTGGCACCGTACTAAATTAAATTGAGAGTGGGTGAATGAGTATCTGAATTCTCATTAGCGTGCTCGTGGGCCCTTTACGATTCGTGAGGCAAGAAAAGAAGGGAAAGAAATTGTACAGATTATCGCTAGACAAGTGTAATCTGGGATGTATTTAATCCTAGTCTAAGCCGTCATCCGTCTAAATGTCATACTACAATCACGGGACTAAGTCGAGGGTTCATTAATGAACATTTTAAACGTTCGATATGAGTCAGATAATCATCTGTAAATACGCTTGTATAATAGATTTAGTCTAGGACACGTTATCTCGCAATAAGAATATGAAAAATTATATGTACTGGAAACCTCAGGACAGTTATGCTTTATGGTGAGCTCTTCCGAGGTTCTCGTCGAGCTCTAAGGTCACGATATACTCTACTAGCTATTTGCTAGACACACATGAGCGAGAGCGAGCGTGGCCGACACTCGAAAGTTAAATCCTTATTAATCTTCACATAATTAGCAATAACTCCTATTGAGGAATCTGTATATTGAGATATTTCACGATCCAGGTGACGAGATCTCACTGCAATGGAATAAATACTCATAGCAGTATATCAGATCGCACAGAGGAGTGAATTATTAAGAGCGGCGAGGACTGAACGCAGCGTAGCACTAGAGCGAGCGTGGCAAAAGCCCGCAACCGGAATGTATTAGTGTTGTACTGATTGGTCAGTATAAGGGGTGAAAATATGCACCTTTTTGTTTTAAAGTCTTGTTGTGTTTCTATCATACTTTTTTTGGCGAGTTTTAAAGCGCTTCCTGACAAGTAAACATATATCGGTTGTAATGAACATTTCCGGGGGAGTTGAGTCCAGTTGCGTGTCGTAAGGAGTTGTCAGACGGAGTGGGTGCGGTAGCACGGGCGATCTATGTCGACTCTCTCACGCGAGATTAGTACGACAGATATGCCGGTCCTAGCCATCTTGTCAACTAAGAAGGTACTTTATAGCCGAAGTGAAAAGTCTACACTGGGTTACAACCCCACCTAGAGTCCTATTGAGGACATGCTACATATCAAACGTGCATAGGTTAACATGGACTCATCGATACAACTAAACGAAGCAGCAAGTCCGTTAGTACGCCGAGACTAGTAAATAACTAATAACCAGAATTACTAGAGTTAGACATTCGCCACTAGCAGTTATTCCGGCGGACTGAGTTAATATTTCCCGTCCCATCACGCGTTCCCAAATTTCCCACGTCGATGTTACCGGCGCAGCGTCTCGCGTCAATATCCATAGATCCAAAGAGCTATAAATAACGCGTCCCATTTAACAAGTTCATCTATATGACCATCGGCTAGATGACACTATACCGGCAGTATACCAATACATTGTTAAAAAACAATGAGGGAACGCTCCCTGTAGATACGACCCATGTCTTAACGCCTACTTAATCGATCGCTTGAGCTAAGCCGTTTGACAAGTAGAAGGCAGAAACGGCTCTGCAGTGTAACGAAAGAACACAACGTGATATATCGAGTCTCTCCTACGAGCTCTCATAGCGAGATCTATGTCGAGCAATCCCACTCAAGAGTAAACCACACATCGCATGCGTAGTGATTACAAAATGGACTCGTGACACAGTTGAAATCCAAAGATGTAAGTGAGCACGGATATAAGTAAGGTACATAATTTATCCAGTAGTATACTAACTACTAACATCAAGGTTGTTAATCTGGTAAGTAGATATTGACGTGTGGCCGGCTCTGCGGCCTAAACCCAGTAACGCCCACTTGAGCACATATCAGATATCAGTATTATGTCAGAGGAGGAGAAATAGATGGCACGATGCTTGGTTGTTACTTAATCATAAGGACGGAAAAAGGATGGTGCGATCTCTACCGACGCGTGAAATCCTATGAATGAACGCTCCATCAAGTGCATAGCAGTATAGAATACCAGCCAATGCGGTAATGACCTGCTAGAGTGATGGAGGCAAGAGTGTGCAGATGTCCGGTTGAGTTGCTTGTTTCAGTCCGGCTATCTTAACTGACAAAGCTAATTTCGATTTTTGGAAACTCGTCAGCTGACTCGGGAGGTGTGTAATGATGCTGCTTCCCGATGGTGCAACAGAAGGAGCTACTCTAGCCAAAAGAAATTGCACGAGGACCACGCCTGTTCACCGAAACAGGTGGCGGGCCCAACGTGACCCAGAACTGAGACTGAAAATGGTGTGTGCGACAAAAGAGTGATAAAAGTGCACACGCCCGCACGTGTACGTGCAGGACGCACGCACACGCGTGTACGTCACACGCAACGAGGCCAGGCACGTGATACGATGCACACTCGACACTACACACGATCGTGTAAGTTGCAGTCCATACGCAGCAACGCTAGGTCAGCGTGCAGCATGTGCTGGTCTGTGTGTTTTTGATGGCAGAAACCGCAAGCCCCCACGGCACTGCGCGCAAACAGCCGTGTGTCACCCTGTGTTACGTTGCACAGCTCTCGGCCCCTGTCAAACCTGCCCACGTGTTTACGTGATACGTGCACACGGGAGGTATCTATTAACTAGCACGAAGGCGCACGAGCATCCATAGCGCTACACGTTGGACGGCCCACGTCGACGCATCGTGTTATCGCAAGATATACTGCCTGTGGCTGCAGTCACGCACACGCAGACAGACACGTGTAGCGCTTGCCGCGTACGCACGCACGCTGTGACATGCAACACGCAACGCATGCACGTGTATGTGTCAGCACCGTGGTACAGTGTGTTCTGAATGGAGCAGGGTACACACACACGCACGCTACTGCACGATTGTACGTGCAAATACGCCACGCCACGGTGGTCCGTGCAACACGCACCGTGACGCTGTGCTGGTGGTGTAGTGCTGACGGTTTGTACGTGCACACGTTACGCACGGGCCGCACGTTGTTTAGACAATGCCTCAACACGCACGCAGACACACACCCACTCACGTGCACAGCTGCTCAAGCCTGAACTACAATCTGGAGTACAGTCTAGTACCTGTCGCACCGTAGTTATCGGCACTATTGCAACTATATGGTGCCGTAGCTAGAACCGTAATGTGCTGGCCTCCTCGCAGGAGGTAACTCTAATAGCAATGATACTTGTTGGTGCGCAGTGGGGGGCAGGTAGCGTGGTGTTTGCTACGACATGCTGGGACGCACCGAGGCAGCGGTGTACGTGCACCCAACGCACGCCCCCATGCACGCTGAACGGTGCACACTAGCCCGCGACGTCGCGACGTAGTACGTTGCTATTTCACGCGCCTATCGACCCACGCACGTGTAGCCGTGCCTATGTCAGACGATGCACGGGCACGTGTAATGTGGCTACACGCACAGCCCATGTTGCACACGCACGGGTACTGTGCACGATGCACGGCACACACGTGTACGTGTCACACGCCACGCACTGGACGCGCGAGCGTCGTAAAATGTAACGTGCAATCAGCCTTTCCCCGCTGTCCAGAGATGTCTTTTGGACCTCTTATATCAGTGAGCACTCCGTGAAATTTCAACTTCATTTACGGTTTCGCCTTTCGTAACTAGAGAGCGCCGATTGCTTATGCAGTGTTTACCGGAGTAACCGGAGCACGTTGCAAGCGGGACGTGCCAGCCATCTATTACCAGCGATTAAGTAAATTGGTGCCATGACCCTCTATGAAGGAAAGTGCAGTCGTTCCAGGGCTATGTTGTGTATGGTGGCTGGCTAACTGGGGAAAAAAAGCGAGCAGGCTCGTATACATTACAATCCTGTTGTACTGTCAAGCGTGCCAGCGTGTTGACTTTAAGAGGCAGGACGCAAGGGTTTGATGTCGCCGCATGCACTTAGCCCTTCGAGGGCTAAGTAGCTAGCATGGGCTGCCCTGCCAGAGGTTCATATACGCGGATAGCCGATACAAAGAAACTGGCGCCGGGAACTTTGTACTATTAAATGAAGGTGAAACCACAATTTCCTAATATCTTGGTGATACAGATGACTGTGTGCGTGGATCCACAATTTCTCATAAAAAAAAGTAGGCGGCTTGTAAATTCTGAATATTTTTCGAGATTATATTTGACATACTTTTACTTTAAATTTTAATCCGATGAGCGTCATTATCGAAGAGTATATATGTATTTTATAGCAATTGAATGTCTTTTACACAAATCTTTTCCTGGGGACAATCCTTGTACCCTGGGCGAGAGACCCCCTGTACCCTAGCAGAGAGATAGAATACCCTCACTACACCTCCTACTTGTGTTCGTGTGTTCTCAAATGAACCTCTACCTCAGCCGCAAAATACAGAATGCTCCGTTCTGCGTTTGCGCCGGTGTCTAATTAAGAGTTCCGTTGTCGGGGCCAGCGACTAGTAGAACTTGAAGTGATCTAAAGTACAATCTTTTTCTGTTACTGAGTCGTACGGTGGACGTTACGATGAACTAAACCTGATGATATAGTAGTCGTAGTGAGCCTGTGTGGCGTCATTGAGCACGAGTATGCCTGTAAGCTTAACGTATTTTAGTCTGGTGTCCAAACGGTAAAAATACTAACTCAAGAAACTCAAATAGTGAATGTTATTGTGATAAAGATTGTTTAATAGTCGCTGGCTCTTAGTGGTCATCGGAATTGCATCGAAAGGCTGTTTATCTTTCAAACAATAATCCTCGGACCCCCCTAAACAGAAGGACCCCTCCTGAAGGTAGTAAAAATGCTGATATTATATGATTAAAGCTTCCAAAATTGATTGCTTTTTCAGACTGCAACTTTTTTAACAATTCAGCAGGCAAGACGTGGACCGCAGTGTGAGCTCCGTCGTCATGGACTTCGCTCACCGCCCCCGCTAGAAGGTTTTTTACTGGATCCGCCACTGTTGTGTGTGTGGGGGGGGGGGTGTTATTAAACCTCTGGACCAAAGAAAAAAATTCACCCGTACCTCTAGAATTTCACAAAATTGCACCTTACAATACCCTCAATTTTTTTCAAGATTCCCTCAAAAACGCCATCTTGAAGTTCTAAATTGCCTAATACATCCGAAGAGCTTCCATGGGCTCCGTCCCCCTGGACCCCCCCGCAAGGGCTCTGGCCCCTGCTCCCTACCGGCGCGCCCTACGGTGGCCCCGGACCCGCACACACATTAAGGGCTTTGCGCCAATGCGCTCGCAGTGTCGGCTAAGCTCGCGCACACTCTTCATTCGCACCACAGCGAAATCATCCCCCCCCCACAACTGAGGACCTGTCTACGCCACTGCAAAGTGTTATTACGTTTAAAGTATTTTCTCTGCACATACTCACCTACCTATATGCACAACGACAGCAGCAAGGTGCTTGCATCAGACAAATGTGTGTGTGCATGTTTAGTAGTCGGGGGAGCAGGATGCATGAGTCCACGCGTGTGCGGATGTGTCGTCTCTCGCCTGGGTCTCTTACTGCGTCGTGGGGAAGATTGAAGCGGCTGCATGCATGCTAGCAATGATGCAGACTTCCACTGACACGACGTGTGCGTGCGCGTGGGTGTATAAGTGTTAGCGGGCATGTCTGTGCGTGTGCTTGTGCCTGTGTGTGCGTCCATGTCTGCGCGTGTGCCTGTGTGTGTGCGTGCATGTATGCACGTGTGCGTGCGTGGAGTGAGCTTTACTCACGAACCCCACGCTGCATTCCTGCGCACACATCGATACTTCCTTGACATGTTTATAGATCTCTGTCAGTGTGGTGTGTATGTGTTTGTGTGTGTGTGGGGGGGGGAGTAATGGGGGAGGGGAGAGAGCTACCGTAGCCGGGGAGACGGGAAGAGATCGTCATGTGGGAGACCGAGGCATGGCATCTGTCACTCTCTCGAGCTCTCTCTTTTCTTCTTTCTCTCTCTCTTTTCCTCTCTCTCTTTCTCTCTGTCTCCCTCCCTCTCTCCTCCTCCCCATATCTCTCTCTCTCCATCTCTCCTCATCTCCTCCCGCCCCTGCTCTCTCCCTCCCTCCACCTCCCTCTCCTCCCTCTCCCCCCTCCCTCGTCCTCCCTCGCCTCCCCGCCCTCGCCTCCTCCCCTCCCTCCTCCCCCCACCCATATCTCTCTCTACTCTCTCTTTCTCTCTCCTCTCTCTCTCTCGCTCTCTCTCTCTCTCTCTCTCTCTTCTCTCCTCTCTCTCTCTCTCTGTCTCTCTCTCTCTCTCTCTCTCTCTCTCTCTCTCTTCTCTCTCTCTATCTCTCCTCTCTCTCTCTCGTCTCTCTCTCTCGCTGCTCTCTCACCCTCTCTCTTTCTTGGGTGTTGTGGGGCGAGGGGGGGGAGTGAGAGATAGCTTGCGGGGGGAGACATGTGGAAGCAGCTGTCCTGATGACTTGTGCGGGTGGGGGAGGTCTGGTAGTTTTAGGAAA
This sequence comes from Priapulus caudatus, assembly GCF_000485595.1. NCBI lineage: Eukaryota > Metazoa > Priapulida > Priapulimorpha > Priapulimorphida > Priapulidae > Priapulus > Priapulus caudatus. The sequence continues at coordinate 8,101 of NW_014580753.1, forward strand.
GAAATATGAGAAGGCATGTAGAGGAGAGGAGAGAGAGAGAGAGGGGGGGAGAGCGGGGTAGAGAGCAAGAGAGCACAGATAGAGAGAGAGAGAGAAAGAGGAGAATAGAGCAAGCAAAGAGACCAGACAGCTAGGAGAGAGAGAGAGAAAGCGAGAGCATGGGAGAGATGGTACGACAGAGAGAGAGGAGTGGATAGAAGCAAGAGAGCAGAGAAGGGGAGAGGAGAGAAGACAGAGAGAAGAGGGATAGAGGAGCGAGAGAGCAGAGAAGGGAAACAGAGGGAGAGAGAGAGATTGATAGAGTGTAGTGTACGGCTGTGTTGTGTGTGGTGTGTGTGTGTGTGTGTGTGTGTGTGTGCTGTCGGTGGTGCGTTTGCGTGCTGTGCTCGTGCGTGACGTGCGTGCGCCGTACGCGTGCGTGCGTGAAGTCGTGCGTGCGTGCGTGCGTGGCGCGCCTGGCGTGCGTTGCGTGGTCGCGTCGGCGTGCGTGCAGGTGCGTGCGTGCGTGCGGGGTGTGTGTAGGGATTACATATTCGATATAGTAACATCTTCAGAACAGATTAATTCACTGCGTGATCTAGCGAGCAGACACGGAAGTACACTACATCTGAAAGCTTATCCATCATGAAGCTATCCATCCCAGTTGTATTCATGGGTTCAGAATTATTGAAGATATGGTATTACGCCGTAAGATAAAACATTGGCTTGCTTTCCCCTTTACCGACCGACTCGCCAAAAACGCCCGTACTCGACACATTTTAATTGGGCCGATTAAAACAAAACAAGAAATTTAATTTCGTTTCGGCCAAAAAAATTATTCAAAATTCTTCCGCAGAAACATGATACAGCAAACGGGAAGTATACGATGCACACATCTTATCAAACAATAATTAGAAAACGATTTTCAGCCTACCTACCTGAACTCGGCTTACCTGAGACGCACAGTACAGTAAAGGGGGAAACAAACAATTTTTTAAGGGGTGGTGGCTTTATGATATAGTTATGCTAGGCTGCTGCAGTTTATATTCCATGCCTCGACACGACTAGAAATGTCTTGACGGACCTTATTGTTAGTGGTTATGTTGTGCGATTAAGTTACTACCAATGATTGTAATAATTTGTTATTTCAAGTTGTAGGACAATGTGGTGTGGTAGTGTTTCATGGCATCCAAAAAAATGATCGTAAAAAGTAAACGATGATCGATGCTTGCGTCGACTGCCGTGTTATTCTTAATATTACGTAAGTTCTCACAGAAGCACACTAGGATAATCCGCTATTGCGTACGCTGCGTGCGTGCGTGCGTTCGGCGTGCTGCGTGCGTGGTGCATCTGTATAGCCATAGATGTATCTGCTATAGCATAAGATATAGTCTATGCCTGGCTGTGAGGTTCCACCATTACTGTGATCAGCTCCGTTACTGAATGCAGTCTGCGTGGTGTTCTGTGTGTTTCCTGCTGCCATCCCCCTCATGGGAAATTACTGCAAGTCATGTTTCAGCAAAACTCGTGCCTGTGTTAAACACGTAGCAGCGCGCGTCCCTGTGATGGCAAGGTAACGATCACGTCTGGTTCTCACGGTGATGATAGTGATGACGATCAGCAAGTCATGCATGTTGGCCTTAGGCGTGCTGCGCCGTTGCCCTAAGGCATAGGTGTGATGTCGTGTAAATACCCAGATTTATACTGTTTACAGCGGTCTGCATTTCAGGGTCTACTCCCCCAAGCAGTAGATTCAAGAAACTGTGTCAAACTGTGCCAGTAGAGTGGCAGTTTTTCTAATTGTATTCCAGGCACGTATATGTAAAAGAAATCACGTCTAGTTCTGCTTTTCCTGATCTGTGCATATTAGCTCGTATATCTCGGTTTCAGCCCCTGCCCCATGTTTTCTATTCCTATAACTTCAGTACTATCTTATGTACACGTCATTACCGCGGCCCTGCCACAATTGTGTCTCTTACCCCCATCTGTACACAATTCACTGTACGTATATGTGCTCTGCTCTCATGAATACAAGCCTCGGCTATTGTGAAGATCTGGTAGATATTATATATATATATCTGTATACAATTCGTCGTGCTTCCTTCTTTTCCGTTCTAGCTACTGTATACAATTCCCGCTTTCAGCACTTCTGTCCACGGTCTCACCCGCTGGCGGACAGTTGTAGCGCGCCACTCTCACTCCGCCTGCCGCAAAACACGAACCTGCGGATCCGGCGATCGTCGACACTGACACGTCACGACCGTTCCTTGGTTTCAGCGAGCAGATCGAAGGCGTCGGCGGCCTAGCGAGCGTCGGTGATGCGTGTGACGACTGACGCGAAGCGCGCTAACGTGCCGGTGCCGCAGCGGCTCGGGGCAGGGTTCTGTCGCAAGGTACACATTCTACACACCACGACCAACAAACCGTTGCCGCCTATGTCGCTCGGCCGCCAGAATACAGGACCGATGAGGTGCCGTGAGGAGGAGGAGGAGGAGCGAGGGGGAGAGGCAAGGAGCTAAATATACACAAGGAGAGGAGAGCGCCGCGCATATCTCCTGGCCAAATTTTGGGTTCGGCAGAAACCTTAGAAACAAGAATTAGTGGTTCAAATTTCGATTGATTTCTCTGGTTCGGTGTCTGACACACAGCCGTCTTCAGCTGATATGCGTCCAAATTCTTGAAGAGGCAAAAAGCACACAGCAATCCGCTTCCTCTCCTTGTTATTATTTAGCTCCTTGGGGCGAGAGGAGGGAGGGACCCATGAGGTGTGGTGAGGGGAGGAGAAGGAGAGGAGGAGAGGGAGGGGACCATGAGGTCTGAGGGGAGGGAGGAGGAGGTGAGGAAGAGGGACCACGCGAGGTCGTGAGGGGTAGCAGAGTGCGGAGCGGAGAGAGACCACGAAGGTTGAGCGGTGAGGAGAGGACGGAGAGAGGAGGACCACGAGGGTGGAGAAAAGTGACAAGAGAGGTGGGAGAGGGAAGGAAAGGCGAGCGAGGCAGAAGACCATGAGGTTGTGAGGGAAGGTGGAGAAGGGGAGGGAGAGGCAGGAGGGGCAGAGAACACAAGGTGTGGAGGGGGAGAGGGAGCGAAGGATGGCAAGCTGCATGAAAAGCTGTACATCATTAATAAAAAAAAGTTTCTGGCGGCCTATACCCTGGGAGGGACATGAGATAGGTGGTGGAGGACAGGAGTTACATGAGATGCCCGTGGTGGAGACGGACAGTCGTACATGAATGCGGTGGGTGGAGACAGAGTGTACCATGAGATGGTGCTGCGTGGAGACAGAAGTTTTGTACATGAGACTGGGTGGTGGAGACAGAAGTGTACATGAGATGGAGTGGTGGGAGGACAGAGCGTACATTAGATGCGTCGGTGGCAGACAGGAGGGTACCCATGAGTATGGGTGCGTGGAGGCAATGAGGCCAGTACATTAGAGATTGGGTGTGAGACAGGAGGGTTCATGAGATGGGTGGTGGAGACAGGAGTGTACATGAGATGGGTGGTGGAGGCATGAGGGTTCATGAGATGGGTGGTGGAGACAGGAGTGTACATGAGATGGGTGGTGGAGACAGGAGGGTACATGAGATGGGTGGTGGAGACAGGAGTGTACATGAGATGGGTGGTGGAGACATGAGGGTACATGAGATGGGTGGTGGATACAGGATTGTACATGAGATGGGTGGTGGAGACAGGAGTGTACATGAGATGGGTGGTGGAGACAGGAGTGTACATGAGATGGGTGGTGGAGACAGGAGTGTACATGAGATGGGTGGTGGACACCGGAGGGTACATGAGATAGGTGATGGAGACAGGAGTGTAAAAGCTCATGGAGTGGGTGGTTGTTGGAAGAAGATTATGATAATACAAGGTGCGTACGTGCGTACAGCCGTGTGTGGAGTGGTGGGTAGGCAGTGCACGGTGTGTGTGTGTGATACAGACCGCACTGACTGTTTACCCATACTTTTCTCTATCTCCTATCATCCCTCGCTCCACCCGCGCGTGAATACACACCCCTGTTTTGTATATTTACGTACAAGCCCGTGTACCTGCACGCGTGTATCACCCACCATCTAGGCACACTTGAGCTCAAAGGTTGTTATTAATGCCTTGTGCGTATCTCGATAACTACATGCAATAGTCATGATCAATCATGTATGGCTATATTTATTAGTGACGGTACTGCTAGAAGCAATGGTAAACATTGCTGTTGTGGTTTGATGCAGTCCGCCTGATAAAAATTGGTCTCCTTTCCTGACATTACTCCTCCGTATCCTTTTCCTCCTTCTCCTCCTCTCCCTCCTCATCCTCCTAGTCCCTCTTCCTTTTTTCTCCAACTTCTTTTTAAACTAGGATATTGTGATGCCATATATGTGATACTTATAACAGTAGCAATGTTGATGAGAGAGGATACATTGAGCCTCAGCAGTTTAAAGGTGAACGTGTATGCATCTTGGTTCTAGGACAAATACCCCCCGGACAATCACACCCCGGACAATTACCCCCGGACAATTACCCCCGGACAATTACCCCCATGCCATTCACCTCCGGACAATTACCCCCCGGACAATTACCCCCGGTCAATTGCCCCCCAGACATTTACCCCCCGGACATTTGCCCCCCAGACAATTACCCTCCGGACATTTACCCCCTGGACAATTATCCCCTGGACATTTACCCCCAGGACATTTACTCCCGGACATTTACCTCCAGGACATTTACCCCCGGACAATTACCCCCGGACAATTACCGCCCAAACAATTACCCCCCATGCCATTCACCCCTCGGACAATCACCCATCTCATGTACCCT
>NW_014580753.1:13707-14730 GCF_000485595.1 Priapulus caudatus
CACACACACACACACACACAAACACACACAAACCTACCTATTTTAATCGCGCTTAAAATCTATTTTAACCGCGATTAAAAACCACTTCTGATTGGCTGGAATTCAATCACGCTTAAAATACATTTTAAGCGCGATTAGAATAGGTAGGTTTTGGCGGTAATGGCCTTCCATAATTAACTGCGTGATCCTGAGTGCACTCAAATACAACCAGGCAACACCGAAGTTCCACCCTCCCTTCCTCCCGCACCTCTCTCTCTCTCCATTCCTCCCTCCCTCCCTTCCCTCCCCTTCCTCCTCTCCCTCTCTTCCTTCCTCTGTTATAATGCATCATCTCTCTCTTGCTTGTGTGTACAGGTGGTGATTAACTGCGCGATCCTGCGCGGACTCAAGTACAAGCAGGCTAAACGACGTCAACCTACCTCCCTCCCTCCCCTCTCTCTCTCTATTCCTCCCTCCCTCCCTTCCCTCCCTTCCTTCCTCTGTTATAATGCATCATCTCTCTCTTGCGTGTGTGTACAGGTAGTGATTAACTGCGCGATCCTGCGCGGACTCAAGTACAACCAGGCTACACCGACATTCCACCAGTGGCGCGACAACAGGCAGGTTTACGGTCTCAACTTCAGCAGTAAGGACGACGCGGAGGTGTTCGCCAGCGGCATGCTGTTTGCCCTCGAAACGCTCAACAATAACGGTGAGAGGGAGCGCCACGCAGCAGGGGGAGGGGGAGCGGTGAGAGAGAGCGCNGAATCATGTGAGCGAATTTAGGTAATCCGCGTTTTCGCAATATTGGGTGTTACTGTAGAGTAATATTAATCATTTATTGTCACCGGTGTGTAATGACGGTTCTAGGACAAATACCCCCCGGATAATCACCCCCGGACAATTACCCCCGGACAATTACCGCCCGGACAATCACCCCCCGGACAATTACCCCCGGACATTTACCCCCGGACATTTACCCCCGGACAATTACCCCCGGACATTTACCCCCGGACAATTACCCCCCGGACATTTACCCCCCGG
>NW_014580754.1:0-433 GCF_000485595.1 Priapulus caudatus
GTGTGTGTGTGTGTGTGTGTGTGTGTGTGTGTGTGTGTGTGTGTGTGTGTGTGTGTGTGTGTGTGTGTGTGTGTGTGTGTGTGTGTGTGTGTGTGTGTGTGTGTGTGTGTGTGTGTGTGTGTGTGTGTGTGTGTGTGTGTGTGTGTGTATAGGTGCGGCTGTGCGCGTGCATCACGACACATGAAGCCGTTAACACCTCTCATCGCGTCTTTGAATGCTTATCCACGCAGTAATCTCTCCGCAAATATATTCAACCTCTAAATATCTCTCTCTCGCGCGCCTCTTTATCTCCTCTCGCTCTTCCTCCCGCCATCCCTCTGACTTTCTCGCGTTCTCACTCCCCGCTCTCTCTCCCCATCTCTCTCCATCGCTCTCTCTCTCTCTCGCTCTCTCTCTCTCTCTCTCTCTCTCTCTCTCTCTCTCTCTCTCTCTC
>NW_014580754.1:1508-3104 GCF_000485595.1 Priapulus caudatus
ATGCTGCAGCAGAAAATTTACTTGCCTATTTTTCGTTACAATTAAGCAGAATATGAAAGAAATATGCATGATGGCGGCGCGCGCGTTGTGTTGTGTGTGGTGTGTGTGTGTGTGTGTGTGTGTTGTGTGTGGCGCCCCTGTGGCGTGGGTGCGTGTGACGTGTGGCGTGTGCGTGTGCCGTGTGCGTGCGCGTGCGGCGTGGGTGGGCGTGTGGCGTGGTGCGTGTGGCGTGTGCGTGTGCGTGTGCACTGTGGCATGGTGCGTCGTCTGTGTGTGTGCGTGGTGTGCATGGCGTGCCGTGCCGGTGGCGTGGCGTGCGTGGATGCGTCGGTGCGTGTTGCGTGTGCTTGTAGGGCGCGTGCGCGGTGCGATGCGCGTGCGTGGTGCGTGTGCAATGTGTGTGTGTGTGTGTGTGTGTGTGCGTGTGGCGTCGGCGTGTGCGTGTGTGTGTGTGCGTGTGTGTGTGTGTATTGCAAATATAATGTAACAGATGTGTGCATCCTGCGTGTGACGACGCCGTTTTAATATAATGTACAGGGGCGGGTTCCCGTGAAATTGAGAGCTTATTATTATATATATAGTGTCAATATATTAAATATTACACTATTTACTTACACTATTACTCTTTACGCATCTACGCGAATAGACAATAGAAGAACGCTCGATACCCAGATCCACCACATATAAAAGTGCACATAACCTTGCCAATTCCATTTACAATACCGTAAAAACGGACAATTATCCGTATGGGCGCTATATAACGCCATATAGTACGCTCCTGATGGAGCATAGGGGCTCGGCAGCTGCGTGGCATTGGGTTTCATCACGTAATGATGTTGTTAGCCATACTACAATGAATTCCTCCGTGTGGAAACTACACTGCAATTTAAACGTGATTATTTGTAATTGTTATATTGCGTTAAATCGACCAAAGCCACGAAGAAAATCTGCACGCGGCCTCGGCCCTGCAATCGGTCTGTCCTCCTACGCCGGGATGCTTGTGTGTCTGCGTTAAGTTACGGGGGAAATCCATTCCAACTGAACCATATTACATAGTATTAACAAAAGCCTCTTCTTCACATATAACAAATGCTTGCCTTTCAGGATATTTTAGACTGCCACCAGTGCCGCTATTTCCGCAGGTGTGCGTCGTCGACGACACTGCTTGACAGCGTTGTGATGACATGTCCCGGAAGAACACACTGCTGGGTAGGAACAATGTCATGATTGCGCGGCTCAATTGCATGCTTTATCTCAACATGTTCAGCTTGAATCTATGACAAATACGACATACGCATATACGCTATCCTATGACACTATTTCTCATAGGAAGATTTTTCCTGTGACAAATAGTGTCATAGGAGAGCGTATATGCGTATATCGTATTTGTCATAAATTCAAGCTGAACATGTTGAGATAAAGCATGCAATTGAGCCGCGCAATCATGACATTGTTCCTACCCAGCAGTGTGTTCTTCCGGGGCATGTCATCACATCGCTGTCAAGCAGTGTCGTCGACGACGCACACCTGCGGAAATAGCGGCACTGGGGGGGGGGTGAAAAAAATAAAAAAAAAAAAAAATATTTTTTTTTTTTT
>NW_014580754.1:5895-14725 GCF_000485595.1 Priapulus caudatus
AGCAGTAAGGAAGCAGCAGCAGCAGCAGCAGTAAGAAGCAGCAGCAGGGCAAGCAGTAGGCAGTAGCAGTAGACAGTAAGGTACAAGTAGGCAGGCAAGCAGCAGGCAGCAGCAGCAAAGCACAGTAGGAGCAGTAGGCAGCAGCAGTAGGTAGGGCAGTAGCAAGGCAGCAGCAGCGCAGGCAGCAGCAGTAGGAGGCAGTAGCAGGACCCGCAGTAGGAGGCAGCAGCAGCAGCAAGGCAGCAAAGCAGCAGGCAGCAAGCAGCAGGCAGGCAGGGGAAAATCACTTATAAAAAATGAGACGACGCTCGTTTGCTTTGTGTTCTCCCATACATTTCGTTTTATTATGAATTAATTCGTCATTTTGTTACTTACTTCATATAATTTTGAAATATTTTTATTAAATTACGGGACAGAAGAATCGTTTGTACGCATAGAAATAATATACTAGTTAGTCTCTCTCAAGGTATCTATATTTGTACGGATTAAGAAATCACAGACTAAATATTCCTATACTAGATGGCGCTACGCACGACATTAACATGGCTCTCCTCCCTGTACACAATCTGGCTACGTTAGTTGTGTTAGCGGCATGGCGCAATATCTCACCAGAGGAGTTCATATTTTGTGATGAATTGCATTTAAAATGGTAGGGGGTATCTCAGCTAGATTTCCCTAATAAACTTTAATCAGTAGTCCTCTGTATATAATCAGGGGAGCGCCCTAGCATGTAGTGTACAAAACACATACTTTATGCCCTCTGCGTCCTTGCCCTTGCCTCCCCTGTCTCTCGCCTCAGCCTCCTTCTTCTTCTTACCGCCCAGCTATCTTCCCTGCAGCCTTTCTTCAGTCTCCCATCCCATCTCTCACACAGCAACCTATATTATGAAGTTTGTCTCAGACGGCTACTGCACGCCTAACAACGGTGCGCGCGCATGCGCAATATCTCCCGAGAGAAATCGTATTTTGTAAAGCTTTTTTGCATTTAAAATGAAGAGGAGTTATCCTAGCATAGATTTATATGATAACATTCCATCAGTAGACATCATTTAATAAATATGAGGAGACCTTGCATGTAAGGTCTCGCGCTGTGGCGTATCAGGCGACAGATATCCAACAATAAAAGTGTGCCTGAAGCCTACGGCCGCCTAGGACCGCCTCTGCGCAAATAATAGTAGTAGGGCCGTATTTGTGAATGTGCAGTTCAATAATTATTTTCAGGATGTTTTTATTGACTCTCTCCCAAGTGCGCTTGATCCATGACCAGCTTACGCGTGCAGCCACTTTCGTCAGGTGGCCATATTAGCTAACTGGCCTAAACTGCATGGCCTCTTGTTGCTCTCCCTTGCTCTCTGTTGCTCTCTCTCTCTCTCGTTGCCCCCCCCTCCTCTCTTCTCTCTCACTCTCTCTCTCGCTCATTGGCTCTCTCTGCCTCTATCGATCTGCGGCCGCGTATATCACTTGCTGTAATGGCGTTTCCATCAGCCGCAGCCGCAGCTGTACGGCATGTCGCGGCGACGTGCAGGGGTCGTTTAGCTCGCATGTAGCGGCGCCCCCCTCCCTCTCTCTCTCTCTCTCTCTCACTCTCTCTCTCTCTCTTGCTCTCTCTGTGCTCTCGATCTCGGGTTATATGCATTCTGTTAATGGCGTTTCCATCAGCCGCAGCCGCAGGCCGTTACGGGCATGTCGCGACGTCGGGGCGTGTTAGCTCGCAGGTGTAGGCGGCGCCCCTGCCCTCTCTCTCTCTCTCTCTCTCTCTCTTCTCTCTCTCTCTCTCTCTCTAACCTCACTCATCTCTCATCTCTCTCTGCTCTCCCTCTCGGCTTTCTCTCTCTCTCTCGTCGTTTCGCCTCTCTTCCTCTCCTCTCTCTTCTATCTCTCGTCTCTCTCCTCCGCTCTATATCTCTCTTCTCTCTCTTCTCTCTCTCTGGCTCTCTCTCATCTCTCTCTCATTATTCTCTCTCTCTCTCGCTCTCTCTCTCACTACATCTCTGCTCTGCTCTCTCTCTCTCTCGTGTCTATCTCTCTCTCTCTCTGCCATCTCTTTCTTCTCTCTTTCTTCTTTTTTTCTCCACTCGCCTCTTTCTCTCTCCTCTCTCTCTCGCTCTTCTCTATTTCTGTGCTTCAGCTCCTTCTTCTTTTTCAGCACAGCTCTCTCTCTCTTATCTATCTTCCATTTCTCTCTTTCTCTTCACTCCCATTCTCCCCTCTCCCTTTCTCACTTTCTCTCGTTCTCTCTCTCCTCTCTCTCTCTTCTCTCTCTCTCTCTCTCTCGCTCTCTCGATCTCTCTCTTATTCTCTCTCTCTCTCTTCTCTCTCTCTGGCTCTCTCTCTCTCTCAGGCTTCCCCCCCTCCTCTTCTCTTCTTGCCTCTCTCTCTATCTCTCTCTCTCTCTCTTTCTCTGCTCTCTCTCTCTCTGGCTCTCTCTCTGCTTCTCTACTCTCGTTTTTCTCTGCTCTCTCTCTTTCTATCTTCTCTCCTTTTTCCCTCGCCTCTTTAACAATATAATATATATGTCCTCTCTCTCTCTTTATTTCTCTCACTCTTTCTCGCTCTCTCTTCACTCTCTCTGGGCGTGCGCTCTCTCTCTCTCTGCTCCCTCTATCTCTCTCTACTCTCTCTCATCTCTGTCTCTTCTTCTCTCTCTCTCCTCTCTCTTCTATCTCTCTTTCTCTTTGTTTCTCTTTACTCCCTCTTTCTCTCTCTCTCTTTCTTTCTATTTCTCTCACTCCATCTTCCTCTTTCACACACTCTCTCTCTTTCTATCTTCCATTCTATCTTTCTCTCACTCCCACTTCCTCCCCTCTTTCCTTCTCACTCTCTCTCGTGCTCTCTCTCTCTCGCTCTTTCTTATTCTCTCTCTCGCGCGCGCACTCTCTCTCTCTCTCGATCTCTTTCTTATTCTCTCTCTCTCTCTCACTCCCCTCTCTCTCTCTCTCTCTCTCTACTCCCCTCTCTCTCTCTCTCTCTCTCTCTCTGCTCTCCATTTTTCTCATCGTCTTCGTCTCTGCTCTCTCTTGGCTCTCTCGTGCTTTCTCTCGGCTCTCTCTCTCTTTCTACCTTCACTCTCTCTCTCTCTTCGTCGTTCTCTCTCTCTCTCTTTCTATCTCTGCTCTCCTCTCCCTCTTATAATCTCTTTCTGCTCTTCTCTGCTTATTCTTTCTCTCTCTCTATATATATATCTCTCTCTTTCGTTCTCTCTCTCCTTATTATACGGTATATAGTACGATAGGACTTTGGCTTCAATCATAGAGAGTGATAGTAGTATGATAGGACCTTTGGCCTCGAATCATTTACGACCGGAGTCGTATAGTCATGATAGGAGCCTTGGACTTCAATCAGTAGAGAGCGATAGTACAGTTATGATAGGGACCTGTTGGCTTCAATCAGTAGCCCGAGAGTTGATATTAGATTATAGAACTTGCTTCAATCAGTGGGCCTTATGCAGAGTATAGTAATACGATGATAAACCTTGGCTCAATCAATTAGCGAGTGATTAATAGTATGATAGGACATGGCTTCAATCGAGTAAGAGAGTGAAGGACAGCTGTCGAGGTAGGACTTTGGCTTCAATCAGTAGAGAATGATATGTGACAGTAAGATCTTGACTTCAATCAATAGAGAGTGGTATGGGACAGTAGGACAGGGACGGATTTGGGGAAGGGGGGGGCAACCGATCCCCGGCCCCCACCTTTCTGTGGTCCATTCTTTTTACATATTTCAGATAATTTTTTAATGGTACAAAATTTTATTATTTGCTATTTCGTTATGCTATTGGAATATATTCAGATATGGCTTCAAAAAAAATGCCATTTCAAATTTTCTTCGCAACACTGGCTGAAATACTGCCAACACGCCTTCTTACGTACACCCCCTCCCCATATGTAATGCCTGCATCTGCCACTATAGGACCTTAGCTGCAATATGAGTAGAGTGTAATATGGGATAGTCGGAGGACCTTGGCTACAATCAATGAGAGTGATATTGGATGAAATAAATGGGACACTGGGCCAGCTTTTACTACCGACGTGAATTACAAATGTTTTTGACTTTATTACAAAATTCATGTGCATACGAGAATTAGCGGGATATGGTCTTTTAAATGGAATAATACATGTTGGTTTGTAAAAACGGTAGCCTTTTGCTTTTTTTATATACGAATGCAATCTGACGCAGAGTTCTGCAAAAGGAGATTGGAATCGTGCAAACAAAATAAAGCGAGGCTGCGCGCGTGCTGTGTGTGCGGCGCGCGCGGTACGCAGCAATTTCTCTCTCTCTCATCTCTCTCACCACACAAACACACACACATTCTGCTCCTCTTTCTCTCATTCTCCTCTGTCCCTCCCTCTCAGTTCTTACTCTCTTCTCTTCGTCTCTCGTCTCTCTCTCTTCTCTCCTCTCTCTCTCTCTCTCGTCCTGTTTCTCCCCATTCCTCGCTTCCTTCCATCCAGCCTTCTTACTCGCGTGCTGTTCCCACGACATTAATACTACGGGAGGATGACATGGCATCAGTATGGCTGGCCCGTTTTAAGCAGAAAACATTACACCCTCAAAAGCTACAAAATTTAGTAATTGGCGTTCTATTATACAACGTGCGCTGCATGTTATTCATTACCGTTCACATAATATGCCCATTTCTTAAAGCATGGAAGCCATGCATAAATTTGCCTGTGAGAAAGTATTACTTTGCGATGTTATTTTGGCAAATGAGGTGCGTATTATTAGAAGGCGTAACAGAACTGTAGATCTTTAATGCCGTGCTATTATTAGGATAAAACAATAATATTTAATACAAACTAGAAGTGAAAACTGAGTTCAAGCGGCAAGCGGTTGAAAGCCAGTTTCTGGTCCGCCACACTGGAGTGCGTCACAGTGCTGGAATTATTAACATTTCACGAATTAAAAAAATGTGCAACATAGGAAGAAATTAGTTGTTTATAATCAACTATTGAACAAAACAAAACATCGCAAAAGAAATACAGAAAGGCAGAGAAGAATAAATATAATTCTAATACAGGTCGATGAGCCAACAACTTTTCATTACAGTTGGGGGCAAATGCTAACCATGCATTTTTCTGACAAGCCTTGGTATGTAGATCAAGAAATATGTGATAGCTTTGTGCAGATCAGAGTAGCTCGTAAGGGGGGCACGTGGACTGATGTAAAGTGCAGTAATTTTTATGCCAAACTCTTTGGCTGCATTTATACTAAATCTTAAAAAAAATCATCATCCCGTTTTGATTGCAAAGGTAATGTCTGTCAATCTGATTATGGGATGTTGAAGTCCACGTTGACAATAATATTATTTGCAAAAGATACGTAAAATATAGGAAAGTATCATTATACTTTAAATGATCCCACGAAAATGACCTAATACCCACTAAAAACATATCTTAAGAATTTTCGATTTTATTAGTTGAAATCGAATCCTGACCTGTTTTTTTTGTATTTTCGTGGACATTTGTAAGAATTATATACGATTTTATAAATCGGGTGTAGTTTTTGGTCACGGCCATGTGGTAGAAACAAAAGAATTCTAAAAACGTGTATTTGTTTCCAATTATCTACATTTATTTTACAACTATACAATTTAAAAATAACTACTCTTGAGCCAATTCTCTGACTAGATATGCTAAGTTAAAATCGTTTAAGAAGACTGCATCAATACTTAGAGCACTCTACGCACATATGTTTACTAAACCTCAGGTAGCTGAACCGTGACGTATTGTTATACCAATACGATGCGACGGACGAACGGCACGGACGATCGGGCGACGGACGCAGCGAGGAAGGAAAGATAACAGGAGACGGAAGAGTGTTAGAGGATGTGGATATGGAGAGATGATGATGCATGCATGGATGGAGATGGTGGGTCGATGGAGAATGGATGAGATGTGGATGAATGAGATGAGGATGGATGAATGATGGATGGATGGATGAGGATTGAGATGGATGAGTCGGATGGGGAGGTTGATGATTGGCATGGATGGATGGATGGATGGATGGATGCGATGATGGATGATGGAGGGATGGATGGATGGCATGGGATGGATGGATGGATTGGATGGATGGGCATGGCTATGGATGGATGGATGGATGATGGATGTGTATGGAGTGGTGCGATGGTGAAGTATGGATGGATGCGGTGGATGGGACGATGATGAGCTGGATGGATGGATGGTATGATGGTGGATGCGATGGATGGATTGGATGTGATGATGATGGGATATGGTATAGGATGGATGTGGATGGATGGATGTGGGATGGATGGATTGGGATGATGGCTGATGATGAATGGATAGGTGATGGATCGTGAGCCATAGATGGATGCGATGGTATGGATGGATGAAGATGGAGTGTATGGATGGATGGATGGATTGATGGATGTAGGAGGATGGGATGGATTGGATGGATAGTGATGGGAGTGGATGGATGGATGTGGATGTGATGGATGGATGATGATGATCATGCTGGAATATGGATGCGATGATGATGTCAATGGAATGGAATGGATGGATGGATGGATGGATGGATGGGGTGTAGATCGTGGATGGCCTGGATGGATGGATGGATGCGATGGATGGATGGATGGATGGATGATGATGAGATGGATGGATGGATGAATGGATGAGGATGGATGGATGGATGCGATAAGATGTGATGGTGATGGCAGGATTGGACGGATAGAGACGGACGCGACGGATCGACGGTCACGGACGTAGCGGTGACGTGCGGACGGTACGGGCGGGCGGCACGGACGCGATGGGATGGTGGATGGGATACGATAGATGGATGGATGCGATGGATGGATGGATGGATGGATGGCATGGATGGATGGGATGGATGGATGGCATGGATGGATGATGGATGGATGCATGGATGGATGGGATGTGATGTGAATGGATGCGATGGTTGGATGGATGGAATGGGATGGATGGGATGGATGGACTGGATGAGATTGGATGGATGTGATGGATGGATGTGAATGTGATGGATGGAATGGATGGTATGGCATAGGATGGATGCTGGATGGATCGGGTCGATAAGATTCGATGCGATTTAATGGCTAGATGGATGCGCATGGATAAATTAATAGATAGATGGATGAATGGATATAATCCTAAGTCAGGATGGATTGGCTATGGATAGAATAAAAGGCTATGGATGGATAGAATGGAAATGGATGGATGGATAAATTTAAAAGAATGGATGGAATAAATTAATAGCATGGATGGATGAATGGATGGACAGACGGACGGACGACGGGCAAGAACGAACGAAGGAGGGACAAAAGAAATATATATAAGGCAGATAATATAGCTATAAGTCATTTATATATTTCTTATGGGAGGAACGGCGGACGAATGGAAGATGCGACGTACGGAGGCAGGGCATGTGACGGGAAATATGCCATGAATTGAAGCACGGTGCCCGGTGAATGAAAGCTTGACGATAATATTGCCGCCCATATAAAGATTAACAGCATTCAACAGCAATATCACACAATTACTGTTTCAAGTTTATCGGCACTGACAATGGTAAAATTACGCAAATTTTGTCAAAGATTAATTACGTCGCGACGGGAGAAGTTTAACTATGGCTATGTGGTGCGCGATGCCAGATAAAATCTTTTACGGCCAACATAGCGGATGTAATGGTGACTTCGATAGCTGCGCTTTATTCTTTACATCGTAATGAGTGATACATTGCGCTGAACTAAAAAGCGAATACGAACATAACGTAAGACTGTCACTAAACAACTAAACAATAAGTTGACGATGAACTTTCGCAGGCTAAGCTACTAATTTAGCCCTAGCTTGTCATTACACCTTAGACACCATAAGAATTTCGTACCATAAACTAAAAACTTACAAATCATTCAGGCCACGTTGAGTGTGGCATGCGTACGCCGAAGCGCCAAGCAACTCCACAATATAACTCACTCTACCCCACACACGAGTCAACAAACAGGATGCTTACAAAATGAAGTCCAGATCGCGTGACAGCGCGAAAACCCAAACAAACTGTAAACCCAGCCAAGTTAATTCCTACGGTGGAGATAACAGCCGCCAGCCCTTGAATTACACTAAAATTGCACAACCACGGCGCGACCATTCATCAATCTGAACACCTTCTAACAGAACTACTTTATGTTATCGGTCAAACTAACTGCGTGTGTTGCTGAGTCCTTCAGTTTAACCGAACCTCACCAGACTCGTCGTCTGCCCGTTGATGCGCTCTGTAATTAACGGCCAAAAACGCCACAAGTTTGCGTGGCATTATTTTTCGTCCGTTATGATTACCAAATCGCCGACGCCCAAGATTTGGGGCTTTCATGTGTCGCATTTTCATTCTTTTTTGCAACGTACGGTACAGTATTCTTCATCGCATGGCGCCCCAAAAACTGATCAGCTCATGCAAATGATGTGCACGCAATGTCTCCATCTTACGTCCCATGGGGTAAGCTATCGTTCCTATCCGCATACTTTTCCTCCCCTGTGGACCAACTAAACGCAGCCATTTGCGCAGCAACAGCAGGTGATTAAGGTGTGAGTGGCGATGGCGTCGTT
Organism: Priapulus caudatus; assembly: GCF_000485595.1. Lineage (NCBI taxonomy): Eukaryota > Metazoa > Priapulida > Priapulimorpha > Priapulimorphida > Priapulidae > Priapulus > Priapulus caudatus. The sequence goes on from NW_014580754.1 coordinate 14,466, forward strand.
AAAACATCATCGCTAGCCTTGGTGAGCGGCGCTGTTGTTGACAATGCGCTCAAGCTCACCAAAATAGAGTCTCAACCACTTCATCTGTAAGTCTGACATTATTGCTTAACAAGACGCGCTTAAAACCTTTTCGAATCACGCGGATCAATTCCGTTTCCACAGCGGTCCGCCCCAGTGTGATGCACCTGTGGGCTGGAAGTGCCTAAGTAATGCCCCTTTCCTAAACAATACGATCTTATAAAATCTTTTCATCCAAATTG
>NW_014580755.1:0-1197 GCF_000485595.1 Priapulus caudatus
AGAATGGTAAGTTCGTGGTGAGTGAGCTGGTGTTGCGCGGCATGTATATTCTTAGCGATGCGTGCATCTGGGGTGGATTGCATGTTACACTGTGCACGCTTATGCGGTTGCGTAGCGTGTGTGGTGCGTGCGTGCGTGCGTGCGTGCGTGCGTGCGTGCGTGCGTGCGTGCGTGCGTGCACGGTGCGTGCGCAACGATCAAAGTAGCGGCTTACGAACGTAATAGAGTCACTCGATGTTTAATATACTCACACCGTATGTACACAGCTAAAGCAGCTCAGCTGAGGAGCGGCTGCCTCGGCAAAGGACGAATTAACGTCGGAAAGAAATATTCAAAGGTGAAGCACGCGAGAGGGAAAACAAGCAGCAACAGCAGCAGCAGCAGTAGCAGCAGCAGCAGCAGCAGCAGCAGCAGCAACAGCAACAGCAACAGCAACAGGGGAGACAATGAGGAAATAACGCGAAACGAGGAGCGAGTAAACGATAACGAAAAATAATCAGAAGCCAGGCAAGGCAACGACGACGAAACGAGTCTGAGAAACGAGACGGTAAAACGTCGAAATAATTAGAAAAGCAATCAGTGAAAATTTTGTAATAAACTTCGCCATCAATCTGGCTCTGTCCTGACGGACAGCGCATGAGCTCCTCAGTCAGGGGGGAGAAAAGGAAAGCTCCCAGAACACACAACACATTCTACAGGGGGAGATGGATGAGGGGGAGAGGGAGGGGATAACTCCATAAGTATACATCTCATATGTCGGTCACAAAAACACGTTTTTCAATGGCGCGCGATCGGGCGGTCTTTCCAAAGAGAGAGGGAGAAAAGGGGCAGAAACGGAGAAAGAGAGAGAGAGAGAGAGAGAGAGAGAGAGAGAGAGAGAGAGAGAGACTTTCAATAGAACAGCGTGCCTGTGTGATGCAGCAACGACAGCAGTAACGACAGCAGCAACGACAGCAGCAACGACAGCAGTAACGACAGCAGCAACGACAGCAGCAACGACAGCAGTAACGACAGCAGCAACGACAGCAGCAACGACAGCAGCAACGACAGCAGCAACGACAGCAGCAACGACAGCAGCAACGACAGCAGTAACGACAGCAGCAACGACAGCAGTAACGACAGCAGCAACGACAGCAGCAACGACAGCAGTAACGACAGCAGCAACGACAGCAGCAACGACAGCAGTAACGACAGCAG
>NW_014580755.1:3635-10191 GCF_000485595.1 Priapulus caudatus
CACCCTATCACCCATCCACCACCCACCCACCACCTCAAACCACCTCAAACCACACCACCAACCAACCATCCACCACCTCACACAATCCCACACCCATCCACCATCTCACACCACCCCACACCACCCAAACCACCTCAAACCACACCACCAACCAACCATCCACCACCTCACACAATCCCACACCCATCCACCATCCCACACCACCCCACACCACCCACAACCAACCCCACACCACCCCTACACCCCACGCCTCCAACCACCCACCAACTCCCGCCCCCCCTACATTAACCCCGCAGCCGCACCGCAGCCGCTGCTCTACCGTACGATTACAATCAGCGGCTTCCATACAAACAGCAGCAGCACGGCGACGACGATGGCGACGATGGCGATGACAGGCGGGATAACACAGACGGCAGGTTCATTCAATAAACTCTTCCAGTAAACGACCCGGCTCCGTTAAAACGCCCAATAAAAACACGTCGATGAATTTCCTACTGTTCGCGCCGTACTGCAGTGTAATCAAGCCACTGCGATCTACATCACGTTATATGCCGGCTGTCATTAAAACGTAACCGGCAGCGAAAGGCAAACAGAAATATCGGTTTTACATTGTTACGCCAACGCATAAACACGCTAATATCTAGTCGTATCGCATACGACGCAGCTTATCCGTGGCAATCTAATATTCTAGTTCAAGATGAGGTTGCATTTTGATTGCATGTTACAATCCTATCAAGAACGGCGGAAACGGCAACAAATTGATTAACATGCAATCACCGAACAGCAATCAACCAACATCAGCAACCGATCGTCAAACAAGCAACAAACAATCAACATCAAAAAACAATCAACACAAACAAACAATCAACACAAACAAACAATCAACATCAACAAACAATCAACACAAACACAAACGGGGATGCATGACCACTCCTAACATTAGCCTCATCACCCTCTCGTGAGTCGCTACAAATTGTCGTCTGCGCGATCACACGCGCGCACACGCCGGAGTGTATCGTCATCCCCACATGCATCTCCCATCTCATTCTCATCCTCAGGCGCTTGTCAAATCCATCACATCCTGCCTCTCGTGACGTAATCGTGCTGCCTCATGTGAACGTAAATCGTGCTGCCTCCCGTGACGTAATCGTGCTGCTCCCTTGGACGTAATCGTGCTGCCTTCCGTGACGTAATCGTGCTTGCCCTCCCCGTGACGTAATCGCCTGCTGGCGTCCCGTGACGTATACGTGCTGGCCTTTCGTGGAGTTAAATCGGTGCTGCTCCCGCGTGAGCGTAATCGCTGCTGCCTCCCGTGACGTAATCGTGCTGCCTCCCGTGACGTAATCGTGCTGCCTCCCGTGACGTAATCGTGCTGCCTCTCGTGACGTAATCGGTCGTCACTCCCGCGTCTTATCTCTCTCAAATGCTCAGCTGTCCCGGTCATGAACTGAAGGCCGGTGAAGTACAACCACTACCACGACTACAACTACTACGTACTCCAACCATTAGGAGTAGTACGTAGCCGTCTCTCGCTGCTGAGTCTCGGCTCTCCTCTCTCTCTCCGTCGCTCTCATGCGGGTGATCAGCGGATCGAAGGGACGCACTCGTCACCGAATCCCGCTGTCGCGCCGTCTCCTCTCTCTCTCTCTCTCTCTCTTCTTCTTGCCATACCTTCCGGTTCGTCGCTCTCTCTCTCCGTCCATCTCTCACTCGTCCGCTCTCTCTCTCTCTCTAACTCTCTCTCCCTCTATCTATCTTTTCCCTTCCCCTCTCTCCTCTCTTTCCTCTCTCGCCTCCTAGCTCTCTCTCATCTCGCCTTTATTTCTCTTTCTTCTCGCAAACCATTCTCTTCCTCCTTTCCGCGCGGCTGGCTCTCTCTCTCCTCTCATCTCTTTCTTTCTCCAGCAATTACTCTCTCTTCCTCACTCACTCTACACCCCAGTTATTTGACTAACCTATTTTCCTTTGTATCGATTCCAGTCGGACTATAGCAGCCAGCAGCCTAGTTACACCCGCCTGCGTCGTCACTGCTGCTCAGGCGTTTACACATACCGAGCGCCACGGTAAACATGGACAGAGGCCGGCCATGGCTAACTGTAACATTTTGTAGTTGTAGCGTTGTAGAGAGCAACCGGCCTGCAACTTACCAGTAAATCATATTTTATTTCACAGGTAAGGCACGCACCGCCGCACGCCACGCACGCACGCCCGGCCCGCCACCGCACCACGCACAGCGACGCCGCAACGCACGCACGCACGCCCGCACGACGGCCGCAGACGCAACGCACGCTCACGCACAATCTATCGGCGGTCTTATTTCCAACGATCGCTCAACAGCGTGAGTGAGACACAACAGACGCAGGCACGCACGCCACGCACGCACGCACGCACGCCACGCACGCACGCACGCAAGCAGCACGCACACACACACACACCACGACATACATACAGCAATGACACAGACAGAATGTAGCAATGAAGATGCGAGAGGTGGGAGAGACAACGAGAGAAATCAACAAACCCACCAGCAGCTGCAGCAGCAGCAACAACAACAACAACAACAACAACGACGACGACGATGAAAACAACAACAAACAAACAAACAAACAACGAACGATCAGAACAACACACATCACTTACCTAGTCGACATTGCGGCCGAGGAAGACACGTACTACAGCACGAGCGGCACAGCGGAATCCGACACGACGGTACAATGACTGCTATAGCGTATCCGCGCTATGCGCTCTCTCGCTAACTTCGGCTAGAAGTTACAGACTTGATCGCAGAGGTGTGGCACCACACACACACAGACGCGCACAGCTACTCTCTCGCCTCCGATACTCACGATGATACAAACTTTCACCGTATCACGCACGAGGGCGCTGGCTATGCTACCCTGTAGCGCGACGCCGCGCTCGCGTGGGCGTGGCGCGGCGCGGTGAGGTGGAGTGCGGTCTGCGCACGCGCGGTACGGCTAGCGAGGATGTCGATTTAGAGAGGCTCCAGGGAGCCGGCGTGCGTGCGTGAACGCGAGAGAAAGAGAGAAAGAGAGAAGCAGACAGAGAGAATGAGACAGCGAGAGAGGGGATGAAGACTGAGATACAATGAAAAGATGGGAGAGAGAGAGAGCGCGCATAAAATAGAGAGAGTGCGAGAGCAAGAAGGAGAGAAAGAGAGAGAAAGAGAGAGAGCGAGAGCGAGAGAGAGAGAGGAAGAGAGATAAACGAAAGAAAGAAGAAAGTGTTTTCGTCACTATTCTCTACCCCGCTCCGCCTCCGCTCCTCTTCTGTTCTTAATGCTTCCCCTCCTCGTCTCTTCAGCAATTTTGTTTGCTAACCACCTCCTTCACCTTCCTCCACCACCACCACGATCCCTCCACCCCACCACCTCCTCCTCCACCACCACCACTCCCGGCTCCACCACCACCACCTCCCCTCCACCACCACCACCTCCCCTCCACCACCACCACCTCCTCCTCGCACCAACCACCACCTCCCCTCGCACCACACCACACTCCTCACTCCACCACCACCACCTTCCCCTCCCCACTACCACGCTCCCCTCCACCCAGCACCTACCTCCAGCCACACCACCAGCACCTCCTCCTCCACCACCAACCACCTCCTCCCTCCACCACCACCCACTCCACCCCACCACCCCCCTCCCATCCACCACACCACCTCCTCCACCACCACCACCTTCCCTCCACTACACACCCTCCACCACCACCACTCCAGTCCACCACCAACACCTCGCCCTCACCAACCACCACGCTCCCTCCACCACACACACCCTCCCCACCCCTCCCTCCACCACCACCACTGTCCCCTCAGCCACCACCACCTCCCCCCACCACACCCTCACCATCCCCTCCATCCACCACCCACCTCCCTCCACCACCACCAACCTCCCCTACACCACCACCTACCCTACCATCCACCACTCCGCTCTCCACCACCACCCAACAGCTCATCCTCCACCCCCACCCACCTCCCTCCACCACCACCACCCCTCCTCCACCCACTCCTCCTCCACCACCACCGACCTTCGTCCTCCACTACCACCACCTCCTCCTCCACCACCACCACCATCCTCCTCACACCACCACCTCCTACTCACCATAACATCACGCTCACCCGGCGCCTACGTTACGGCGTCGGTTTGTGCCCCACCTGGTGCGTCATTACGAAAACTCACTGCGAAACACGTCGCGGCAGGGTCGTACGAGGCCAATAGGAAGCGCCGTGAGAGGGACGTGAGAAAGAGATGAGTAGAGACAGGGAGAGAGAGTAAGGTGCGAGCAGAAGAGAGAGACCAGAAAGAAGAGGGGGAAAAGAGAGAGAGGAGCAGAAGCGGAGACGTGAGCGGAAGAAAGGTGAGAATGAGATAGGGAAAAAAGAGCGCGCGATAGAGAGAGAGAGAGCGGTCGCGCCGCGAGAGAGAGCAGAGAGACGAGAGAGAGAGATGAGAGATGAGAGAAAGAGAGCCGAGAGAAGGCCGCGCGCGCGAGAGCGAGACGGAGAAAAGGGCGTCTCGAGCTGGTTTAGTTACGTATTCGGGGCGCGCTAGCAGGCACCGCACTCGTATACAATTGAAACCCGCCGACAGTCCTAGTCGCTGCCTGTTCCCGGTCTAGGCAGCAGCTGACCAGCCTCCGCAACGAATCTACGGACATCATGAAAATCGATGGCTTCACGCCCCGGCAAAATGTCGTAAAGAAACTGGAGAGGCGAAAAGGCGCTTGAACGCGACTCGTGGCGCCATCTACCGATCGAAATCGTGTCCAACGGCGAAATTACGATACACGCGCGGCTGCGATTTGAAATCGAATCTTATATCAAAATCGATCGGTTATGCGTAATCGATCTCTGAGCATACACGTGGAAGTGGCGAGCGTTGACCTTCGACCTTTAAATTTGACATCTGGAGACCGGTTTTAGGCGATGACGGCGGCTGCGCGCCTCGCCTGTCGTACGATTAACAACCCTTGCTTTCGTTGTTACGTACGAATGAATACGAACAGAGCGCGCGTTGACTCGCCCACGCGATTCCCACAGATAACGCCTCTTTAACCCATCAGTTCATTCGCCCCGGGTCCTTCACGCTCCACTGCCATCCATATATATATATATCATATATATATATAAACATACACTATATAACTCGTACACGAACCACGAACGATTAACTGGTGTTAGATTCGTCATTCAGTTGGTATCCCCCCCTCCAACTATCATCCCACGCCTCACACCACCACCATCTGTACACACACCTTACAGCACAAAACAACCTGCACCACCGACCCACCAACGCTAATCGTGTTTAACCACACAACCGCACCATCCCTACACCCCCAGCCCCACACGAAACATCACCACCCCCCCCCCACTATCCCGAACACCCCCCACCCCACCACCAACTACCACACCCCCAACCAAGACGTGGCATCGGTGTGCGTAGCAGGGGGGAGGGGGAAGGTAGGCGTGGCAGCGGTGTAGGGGCTGACGTGGTAGATGTGTGCGAATATGACGGCATCGACCCTATGCACTAAGATTGCAATCGAAACGTACAACTATATAATTTTCTACGGCGTCTACAGATATTTTAGAAATCTATTCTTCACACAGTCGGAGGTGCGCATACGCACGCACGGACGCACCCCTCCCCCCCCACACGCACACTCGTATACACACCAATACACAAACGCGCATACGCGCACACGTACCCACAAGCAGGAACGCACGTACGCACACATACGCACGCCCCAAAGCCCAATACACAAACGCGCATACACACGCACGCACCCACAAGCACGAACGCGTGCACACACACACACACGCCCCGAAACACCAATACACAAACACGCATACGCACGCATGAACCCACACGCATGAACGCGCGCACGCACATATACACGCGCCCCGAAACACCAATACACAAACGCGCGTACACACGCACGTTCCCATAAACAGGAACGCACGCACGCACGCACGCACGCACGCACGCACCAACAAGCAGGAATGCGTGCGAGCACACATACCAACGCCCCACAACAACACGAATACAGCCACACGCATACGCACGCACCCACACATACACACGCCCCTAAACACCAATACACAAACACGCACACACACGCACGCACGCACGCACCAACAAGCAGGAATGCGTGCGAGCACACATACCAACGCCCCACAACAACACGAATACAGCCACACGCATACGCACGCACCCACACATACACACGCCCCTAAACACCAATACACAAACGCGCACACGCACGCACGCACTCACAAGCACGAGCGCGCGCACACACACACACGCCCCGAAACACCAATAGACAAACACGCATACGCACGCATGAACCCACACGCACGAACGCGCGCACGCACATATACACGCGCCCCAACACCAATACACAAACGCGCGTACACACGCACGTTCCCACAAACAGGAACGCACGCACGCACGCACGCACCAACAAGCAGGAATGCGTGCGAGCACACATACCAACGCCCCACAACAACACGAATACAGCCACACGCATACGCACAC
>NW_014580755.1:10201-14716 GCF_000485595.1 Priapulus caudatus
CAACACAAACAAACAATCAACACAAACAAACAATCAACACAAACAAACAATTAACACAAACAAACAATCAACATCAACAAACAATCAACATCAACAAACAATCAACAAACAATCAACAACCAATCATAAATCAACCATTACACATCCCCCAATCCATCCTACTTCGTAATTCTACCGCCCGAGGGCGCGCGCGAAGGCGACCTTACCTTTCCGCCCGATCATCGAAAATCGCCCTTCTCGTCTGCATCGGCGGCTCCCTGTCTCTCGCGCGGATGTCGTTCGGCAGTGGTTCCTGTATCGGGGTCGACGTCAGGGGCGACGTCGGGCTCTCTAGTATTGTCGGCGGCGGAGAGGAGAGCTGGCGCGGTCGCTCGCTCTCAAAGAAGAGAACCTTTACCTTCTCTGGCGGTCCGTTCTGGGCCGTGTCCGACCTGGAAACGAAGATGAAGGCATGTCAGCGAAGGAGAGATATCTCGCGGGAGTTTTCAACCGGAGGACATGTTCGCCCCGGTGCGTGATGGACGCATTCTAGAACTAAGGGTGCGTCGGCAGCGGACGAACGACGTACGATAAATAGTAATATCGCGTAACCTAGTGCGTCACGTAACCTAGCACGTTATGTGACGTTGTTGAACTCATCCCGAGACCTGGTCGAAGGCGTGAGGTGCCCTGGTTCATCACGCGACGTGATCTAGTGCATCACGTGGCGTGATCTTGTGCATGACGTCGGGTTATCCAGTGCATCACGTGGCGTAATCTAGTGCATGACGTGACGTAACATAGTGCTTCACGTGACGTAATCTAATGCATGACGTGACGTAATATAGTGCATCACGTGACGTAATCTCGTGCATCCCTTGACACGATCTTGTGCATCACGTGACATTATCTAGGGCATCACGTGACGTTATCTAGGGCATCACGTGACGTTATCTAGGGCATCACGTGACGTTATCTAGGGCATCACGTGACGTGATCTAAGTCGTTAAGGCGGTGAACAACAGTAGAGGGCGTCCATAGGCAGCAGGCCTGAATAAGCATCGAGCAGAAATTAATTAAAAATACTCACACTGTTACTTCGCTTACACAACATACACTTTATTCATGTTATAACTACAGATTCTTGCTCTATGCTTCGCTCGAAACTTTTGCCAGCACTATGATGCGAATTTCTGCAAAGTTGTCTGAACACATTTCAAACACAAAAATGACCAACCGGTCGCTGTGGCTACGCTACCTGACGGATTGTCACGAATACTCAACAAGACCAATTTTACTTCTAATGCTTTCTAGACATCAACGAGGCATCTAACTTGCGTGCATAATGCAAATTATTGCACTCTAGTGCCGAATTTCGGCGAAAAAAATCGCAAAAAAGGCTTTTTCTAGAGACGAAATAGTGCAATTTGCGGAGGCTTACTGTTGTATGCCTCCTTAATCTGTTCACTGGATGACGTAGCACGGTGCATCGGGTTCGCGAGGCGGGAGATCTAGGCAGCAAGCAATGTTTGCCGCTAATCGTGTGTGCGGCCGAGCAATGCGGCGCTACGTACCACGTCATGCGTGCACGCTGTGTATGGATAGCTACGTAATATCAAGAGTACATAATAGAGACATCTCTCTCTCTTCTTCTTAATTCTTGAATTCTTGAATTCTTAATTCTTAATTCTTGAATTCTTAATTCTTGAATTCTTGAATTCTTGAATTCTTAGTTCTTAATTCTTAATTGAATTCTTAATTCTTAAATTCTTAATTCTTGAATTCTTGAAGAGAATTCTTGGTAATATACAGCTGACAATATTTTATCGCGGTGGTGCGGTAAACCCAGTGACGCGGCTGTTAATGTATAACGGTTGGCGCTGTTCGACATAGAGCGAATAAGTGTGTCGTGAATCTATAAGTGTGTCTCGACTATCCAACCCCGACACATACGCGCGCGCGTACGCGCACGCGCCGACACATGCACACGCGGAGGCGCGCGCGAATGCACACACGCCCCCCCCCCCCCCCCACACACACACATATACATACACGTCCTCCCCACACATACACACAGCGAGAGAGAGAGAGAGAGAGGAGGGAGAGGAGAGGGAGAGAGAAGGAGATTTTAGAGAGGGAGAGACGAGAGAGAGAGAGGAGAGAGAGGAAGAGAGAAGAGAGAAATGAGAGGAAGTAGAGAGAGGAGAGAGAGAGGAGAGAGAGAGAGATTTCTAAGGGGGGAGAAGAGAGAGGAAGAGGAGAGAGAGTGAGAAGGGGAGGAGAGAGAGAGTGAGAGAGAGAGAGAGAGAGAAAGCGAGAGAGAGCGAGCAAGAAAGAGAGAAAAAAAGGAGAGAGAGAGAGAGAGAAAGAGAGAGACGCACAGAGAGAAAGAGAGCGAGAGAAAGAAAGAAAGGCAGCGAGAGAAAGACAGAGACAGAGAAGGATAGCGAGAGTGGATGTAGAGTTGTGCAAGCTCGATCGTAAACGTCGACGACGTGCGACGTTTATGACGACGACACATCGCTCTATCGATCGTCTGCGCGCACCGACGAATTGTTTACTCCGCGCCGCTACGCGCCGCTACGCGCTGCACGCCGATGCAATTAAAATTGCTTAATTACGCGATTAATCAAAGGCCCCGAGCGCCGCACGCCGCCCAACGATACTAGCAATGAACGCCGCAAGGCGAATCGTCATGGCAAAGCGGAGTGGCGTGTCGTCATGGAAACGCGGAATGGCGTGTTGTCATGGCAACGCGAAATGGCGGGTCGTCATGGCAGCGCGCACAGCTCGCCGTCATGGCAACGCGGAATGAAGAATTGAATTACCATGGCAACATAGAGCAACGAGAGGTGCCGTAGCAACGCGTAACGATGACGTATCGCCACGGAAACAAAAAGTCGGCAACACCAAAACAACGGTTCTTTGCGCCTTAAAATCTGATTTATTCATTCACTCATTTGTTTGTTTGCTTATTTATTTACCATGTGACTTTTTTCGCTGGCTTCTGGCGTGTAGGGATGATCGCACATCTCTCGAGGCTTGGCATCTTGGCTGCTGCTGCTGATAATCGACGTCGTGTCTCCAGTGTCTGGAGATGACTAGTGCCTGATCAGTGTTCACAGATGACCAGTGTCCAAAGAGGACCTATAGATGACCGGTGTCTGACCGGTTTCTATAGATGACCCGTGTCCAAAGAGGACCGGTGTTTAAGGGTGACCAGATAATCGGTGTCCACTGATAACCGGTGTCTCTAGATGACCGGTGTCTCTAGATGACCCGTGTCTATAGATGACCGGTGTTCACAGGTGACTGGTGTTCACAGGTGACCGGTGTTCACAGGTGACCGGTGTTTACAGGTGACTGGTGTCCAAAGAGGACCAGTGTCTCTAGATGACCAGTATCTCTAGATGACCCGTGTCTATAGATGACCGGTGTTCACAGGTGACCGGTGTTCACAGGTGACCTGTATTCACAGGTGACCGGTGTCTCTAGATGACCGGTGTCTATAGATGACCGGTGTTCACAGGTGACCGGTGTCCAAAGATGACCGGTGTTCACGGGTGACCAGACAATTGGTGTCCAAAGATGACAGGTGTTCACGGGTGACCAGACAATTGGTGTCCAAAGATGACCGGTGTTTTTTGGTGTCTATAGACGATCGGTGTCCTCTGATGACCGGTAGTCCTAGCGATCCTTACGGACCCTTACACACAGTCCAGCAGCAGCCTTCTGTCGCGTCGGTCTTGCTTAAGCTCTGCAACCGGTCACCCAACGTGCACCGTAAGAATACTATGACGCAAATACTGCGACACGCGCATTTCATTTCAGATACATGCCCTGTGTATGAGGAGAGTCTACGGCGTGTAAAGGGTATGCGGGTCTATGTAAGGTAGAAGGTGGAAGGTGGGGTAGTGGTGTGTATCTGAGGCGAATCTACGCGTGTGCCGTATGTCGCATAAGCTCTTACAGTGCAGATAGGTTGGCGAGCTACGCATATGCACGCACACGCACATACACACACACACACACACACACACACACACACACACACACAACACGCACACGCACACGCACACNACACACACACACACACACACACACACACACACACACACACACACACACACACACACACACACACACACACACACACACACACACACACACACACACACACACACACACACACACACACACACACCTCCGCAGTGATTCGGTGTTTGTGTGGCTGTCACTCACTGACGGCCCGTCTGGCTAACACACCCGCAGTCCCGGGAAAATCAATGATCACCCTGGTCTGAGTGCGTGTATCACGAGAGATCAAGCGCGTGCTGTGAATAAACTCTAGCAAAACACTGGGGCGATCGTCGCGCCCCACGCGGGCGGAAAATGATGCGATATCACAGACGAACCGCCGTTTATTATTGCTGGGTGCGTGTTTATCGCCCCCTGCCGGCAGTGCCGTCCCAGATCAGCAATCAGTATTCATGTGGATAGTGGTGGTGGTTGTACTGCTGCTGCTGCTGCTGCTGC
>NW_014580756.1:0-2607 GCF_000485595.1 Priapulus caudatus
CAGACGCGCCGCACCTTGAAAGAAATCTTTTCGCAGCTGAGGTTTTAAATGGCCAAACGTTTTATAAGTTACCAATTGATCTCTTTTAACTTACAAATCTTTACTGCCGTAGCAGGCACAAGCGAGCTATACTTGATGTTTTTTTTAGCCTCATCTGACCATATGTCAGATGCAGCTTTGTAGAATCGCGCATGAGCGTGAGCATGACAATCGCATGAAGCAATGTGCGTCCGTCGTCGCACTGCGTTCGACGTCAACAGATTGGACACAAATCTTAACCAGCTCGACGTACGGTCACGATATTGGGGGCGTGGGGGGGTAATCCGAAAACGATGTGGGATGTCGAAAGTCGGGGTCAAAGGTCAAAGTCACAGAGGTGTAAAAGAAAGAAATGGGGACATCCCTCCTGTAAACTTAAGGTTACAGGGAGGAAATGCAGAATTCAGCGGCACAAATCTAAACGGTGTATAGCATCAATGGTAAGGAAAAGCCATGCACTGGTCCGAAATTGGAAGTCACAGGTCCAAAGGTCAATGGGCGCACAGGTCGATATTTAGACATTTTCTGAGGACCGTGCGGTCTGACGGAGTGATTGAAAAACTTTTTTTGTTTCAGCGGTGACCTGCCATCTTTTGATGGACTTTAATTGAAGGACATGAAATGTACTTCCGCTGACCACAGTCGAAGAGTAAGCTGTCCCGATGAACTTTTGAGCCCTCAAGAGGACAGGTTTAAACAATGGAATTTGTTGACTGTTAACAAAGACTGAACCTGCTTTATGCCAATTAAGACCCCTTCCGCCCCACCCTCCCCTCCCCCTCACCGCCCCTTCCCCTCACCTCACTCCCGCCAACCACCACTCACTACAGCTCGCCGTCGACGCATATCACTGTGATAACATGTTAATATAGGCAAAGTCATTAGTAAAGTTACACAGCTGTATCTTTACTACTGTACTACCAGTAGGTATAGCCTATCATAGATTTTAGATCTACAGGTATTAGTAGTATCCTAGATATATGCTCTGAGCGCGAACGCGGTGGCAGGAGGGCGCACTTGATTCGGTTGCCAGTGAGTTTATCAGAAGAATACCTGGCTACAGTACACGTCAGTTGAGCGCTGTCGCTCTGCGGCACTTGTTATATTTAAACATGAAGTGAGCTCCAGATGGACGCGTAGTGTGTGTGCAGATGAAGTGCGTTTGTATCCGCATCTGAGTCGAATAATTTACCTCCTGACGTCGAGATGCCCCCACCATTTCGTCTTTTAAAGTTAGTCTAAAGATAATCTTGCCCTATCAATAGGGCCCATTGTGCTCTACTTACTCCGTACAATTTTTGTCCAAGTAGGGCTACTTCAACTCTTATTGTGTATTTATTTAATATTTAACTGTTCTATTGCTGTGAGACGGCCATGTGGAAGATAGGCGCGATAGTCCGAGCCATTTTATTGTAATGTTTTAATAACTGTACCTAATGTTTTACCGTCGTTATTTAAAGTTTTTACTTACTTACCTACTTACTTACTTCTATAAGTTCTATGGTATGTCACAGGATAGTGTTTAGTTCCAGTTTGGAGATGTCGTAAAAATGGTGACACCCTCTTCTAAATCTATGCGACACACGTAACAGTGCGTGCGTAATATATGTGCCATGGGCAGAGAGCCTCTCCTAACGTATTGCGCCATATGTTTTCCTCGCTTACCTCAGTTACTTATTACGCTAGCTTATTTTTTTATTTTACCCCCAAATCTGGAATGCGGCCCTTGTGTAGTCCATTTTCAAAAGCAACCCTCGACGCACCTGGCCGGCCAAATCGGAATTGACTATACGCACGGCGGCCGTGTGGGCCCGATTCAATATGGCTATATGCACAACGGCCGTGTGGCCGACTCAATATAACCTGTATGATACAGGCGGTTCCGGTTCCGCTTCACTACACTTCACCAAGTTAGTGTAGTGAAGCGAAACATACCGCCTGTATCATACAGGTTAAGGTCAATCAAGAACATAGGGCTGTAGTGAGCGCTGCTATTGGTTGAGCTTGTTTCGTCACTCAATGACGTCACAGTATTGCCATATACATAGCACATTCAAAATCGTAAGAACATGGATGACTCAATAGGTTAGCGGTTAGAGCGCCAGCGGCAAGTATAAAAGGGCGGTAGATCGAATCCCCTCCGTTTTTCTTTTTTCTGTATTTCCCTATCTTTATTCGTTGAACATTTTTTCCCCAATTAACGCAAATATTTACATGATTTATTTACAACATTTTAATAACAACAATTAATTTTTACAACAATTAAACATTAAATTTTTTACATATATATTTAAATAGGATTTGGGTTAGGGTTAGGGTTAGGGTTAGATTAGGATTAGGGTTAGGGTTAGGGTTAGGGAGTAGGCGTAGGCAACTCCCTAGACTCGTTAGTGGAGTAGGCGAGGTACGGTCTGGCATATTAGATAGTACTAGTAGTATTTAGTACCAGGGTACGTTCCGGTATGCCGGACCGTACCCAGGTTACGTTCCAGCAGTACCCTGGGGGACATAGACCCTCTCAGCTCTAGTAAATATAGCCCGCGTACAGTTGCCGCTGGCAGCGGCAAC
>NW_014580756.1:6437-12594 GCF_000485595.1 Priapulus caudatus
GTACATACGCGCTCACGCACGCAGGTCCCACACACGCGCTCACACACACACATCACACACACGCGCTCACGCACACACGTCGCACATACGCGCTCACGCACCCACGTCGCACACACCCGCACACGCACACACGTCGCACACACGTCGCACACACGCGCTCACGCACACACGGCGCACACACGCGCTCACGCACACACGTCGCACACACGCGCTAACGCACACACGTCGTGCACGCACGCTCACGCACACACATCACACACACGCGTTTACGCACACACGTTCATTTCACGAATTACGAAATCTGGTCTGGAATTGTTTACTTGCTTGCCCGACGGGCAAGCCACCCTGGCATTTAACTAGCCCTTCCAAACAATTACTAGTCCCGAGCTATCGGGCTAGCGGCTAATTCGACCCCTGTGTACAAGACCTGATACCCTCACTAAGTTCTATTGGTTTGTATATGAAAGATGAATGTTGATCTAAATCCCTCATCAAAATCTCAACAATGCCTGACGAGAACCATGAAATCAACTTTCATCGGCCTTAAACGCGATCAGGCTCTACTACTGTTGCCGTGTTGGTTGACGACCGACGACCGACGAGTGAACTTAAGCGAGAGCAAAAAACTACGAGGTTATGTTTTCTTATACTAGTATATCTTTATTTGTACTTGGTTTGACCTTTTCGGTTTAAACCCCGTTCGGTGATTCCCCCCAACGGCGTTTACTGCGGTTATTCCCCGTTCTGCCGGTGATTCCCCGTTCTGCCGGTGATTCCCCGTTCTGCCGGTGATTCCCCGTTCTGCCGGTGATTCCCCGTTCTGCCGGTGATTCCCCGTTCTACTGGTTATTCCCTTGCATATCCACGCCTCTTCTCTGTAGATGGCGCCCTTATCAGCGAAACTAAGCTTGCCGCAGCTGACTCACGATACTCAGTGCCCGTCTAACGTAGGCTCCCGAGAGGTGGCGTGACGTAGGCAAGTATGGTTCCGTCAAACTATAAAAACAAGTCACCCACATAAGCAAGGATCTACGACTGTTACACGGCGTAGGAAACCTCTCGTCAACGTAGCCAAGGGAACTTTGTGGCTATAGCGGACCCAGACTGACCACAGTGGAACGACAAGTCATACGTAACTGCGATATAAAGTAATTTCCGAAAGTAATACGACGGTAAGTTGTAGAGTTATGGTTAATCGGGAATCGTACTATCCTTGATTAAGCGGAATCGTACTATCCTTGATTATCCTTCGCTATGATTAAGCGGTAATCTATGATATTGGGTTACATTATTGTACCTATGGCTAATGGCTATGGGCTATGGCTATGCTGAGCAACAGCGCCCATGGTGAGCAACATAGCCCATAGCCATAGGTACAATAATGGGCGCAAATCCACTTGGCACTTGGTTCAAGGATAGAGAACATGGGTCCCAATAAAACCAATGTCATTTACATCAATATAAATATAATATTATATCAATATAATAGGTTAGGGTTATGGTTAGGGTTAGGGTTAGGATTAGGGTTAGGGTTAGGGTTAGGCACATTGGTTTTATTGGGACCCATGTTGTTATTATACGTTATTGTTTTTATGACCAGGATTGAATAAAAACAAACGAGATTGCACGGCTAAATTTGGAAATCCAACGTTTTCTAGCCCTAATCAACTTGTGACTTAGTTATTATGTTGAATTCAACAAACCAGAGCTCAGGATCTACCTCAAACATTCCCCTATACCACCATACGTAATAGGTTTTACCTAGATACAATAATATAACCCAACAAGAGTAGGGTTATATTATTGTATCTAGGTTTTACCATACACTTTCACAAGTTTATTTTAAACAAAAATACTGTGTACCTGCATCACCTTCCATCGGTAACATAAAAAAACTCCATGATAACTTATAATATATAACTAATAAATTCTAGGTAGATTAAGTTCAGTGAACGTTGGACAATTGGATTCCGATATTATAGCCGTGTACGCTCTAGGTTTTACTGACTCATGTGTAACTGGGTTATGTAAAACCCTGCCATATATATTGTATTATTACTGTGTTTTATTATGTACCAGGTAGTCGTTCTGAGTGAACATGTAAATTCGAGTTATTTCATTGATCTATAGGACAATAAGCTAATTTCACATCTCAAAAAGTGGTGCATTGAGGGTAGAAATTTTCTGGCTACATAACAGACTACTATAGTATGTAAGGTCAAAATTTTGACTATGTGGTTCACAGTGCTTGCTTTAGCACTTTTCAATTTTGTACAAACCATTTTCACACCCGACAGTGCCATATCTTGTATCGGGGTGATCCCTATAGACCGAATATTGAAAAGGGACCTATACGTACACACACGCATGGTTGTGCAACGGGACGCTCTGCTGATTGCCGTGTGTGTGTGCGCGCGCGTGTGTGTGTGTGTGTGTGTGTGTGAGAGAGAGAGAGAGATAGATATAGAGAGAAAGAGAGAGAGAAAGAGAGAGAGAGAGATTGTCCCATTGCACAATCATGCGTGTACGCGAGTCGCGAGATCACTGTGTGAGTGGATGTCTGGATGCGTAGCCTGGAGGCTAGGCGACCGGTTCCGGACGCGTAGCCTGGAGGCTAGGCGACCGGTTCCGGGTGCGTAGCCTGGAGGCTAGGCGACCGGTTCCGGACGCGTAGCCACTGCGTATTCGAAAATGCATCTTTACACCTTGAACACATAACCTTCGGTCTATAGGGCTGTTACCCTTGTATCCGCCTAGAATGTTTAAGTTATAAATAAAAGTTCATAGCATTTCCTGATGAGAAATTGATGTTATGTCCTTGTATATTTCTATTGATGTTACTAGTTGAGTATTAAATTGAAATTTTATTTCAGGTGTCATTGGGAGAAGGACTTGCATATAACTACTATGCCGGCTACCTAAATCTGGTATTGCCTAGTGTGGCAGATAGGATCAGCAGCAGTGAATATGGCAAAAGCACAACAAATAAGAAGTTGTTTATTTTAATCCCTGCTAATGGTGAGATGCCAGGGAAGCTGCAGGACGTCGACAAGAGCATAGGACAGGTTGGAACGTTAGCTCCATTGATGATAGACAGAGCTGGATTCAAAAGAAAGTACCCTAACAACGTCTATGGATTAGTTCGTAATGAAAAGGTAAGCACAAGTGTCAAGTGGAAAGAGTTTGTTTATAGAAGTGAGGCCTTGATTCAAATCCCACATTTAGGAGTTACCGATTTAGAACTAGCTTGATGACCGAGGGCCATCTAAAGGGAAATCTTTCTACATCTGGTTACTATAAACTTCAGTAATCATGTATCAGTGTAATTAGATGCAACTACAGGAATGTGTTATTAATATGATTACTACATGGATATTAATTACTGGATTATAAATAAAGTATGCAAAGTGGCACTAATGTATTATATATGGTAGCTATATCGAATTGTATTTACGGTTGTTTTGATAATATTTTAGGAGGTAACGTTCGTCGCTGACATGCCAGCAAATCTGCTCACGCTCCGAGACATGACAGAAGATTTCGAGCTGACTGGCTTCACAGAGCAGGATAAGCTGCAGGAGGTGAAGAAGTATGCTGCGTTCTTGAAGAAAATTCTAGAGAGGCAATCCCATCTGTCTGGGACGTACGAAATTGTTGTCTACAATGGTAAGTCTGTGTTGAAATTTTCTGTGTGAAAGCATTACACCACCACGACATAAATGTTAATTTTGCCGAAATTGTTGATAATACAGCAGATCACTAGGGAAGTGCAACGATATGATTGTTGTTGTTTTTGCAGTAGGGGGACAGTGGGGAGCATTTACATGGAATGTAATTTTGAGACTGGGGTTCATAGAAAGACCAAGACCTGAGAGGTTTTATTATGTGGTGCTTCCTGAATGCAATTTGTTATTAGTTTGAGGGAATTATTTAGAATTTTAGGAAGAATTGCTTTAAATAGTATATAGATTTCTAAGCATTTGCTATGAAGAAATTTTTTTTAGCAGTCTCACCCATCTTTAAGACTGTCCTAAATTTTAATAAGCAAAAAAACTTGTGATAATATAACATATCTTGTTTTTGAACTTTTTACAGAAGATGCTGCAATGCTGGATGCTGTTCAGCACTTTCTTTGAAATTGAGGCGAGGTCCAATCAAGATAATATATATATATATATCATATATATATATATATATATCATATATATATATCAATATAATATATAATATAATCTTTCGTAATTGTTGTATATTTGTAGTAGTCCTTAGCCAATATATTATATAAATAACGTAACAATAGCCGGCAGGCAAGTATGACTTTTGAACAAACCACGTGACAAAATAGGCAAATGATCTCCCGTACCGGCTTGAATATATAGACACACCCCTTATGGGACTTGTATAAACGTCATACATGTCTGCCGTAGTCATGAACTGATTGGGTGTGTCTATATTCAAGCCAAAACGGGAGATCATTTGCATATTTTGTCACGTGGTTTGTTCAAACGTCAAACTTGCCTGCCGGCTATTGTTACGTTATTTGACTAATATATTGGCTAAGAACTACTACAAATATACAACAATTATGAAAAATTATACAATGTATAATGTATATATGTAGATATGTATATATGTATTTATTATTTAGTAGGTCTCAGGGGAGAGATAGTGAATATAGAAACAAGTTGTGGATATAGAAATCGGTTAACCCTTACCCTAATCCTAACCGTAACCCTAACCCTATCCCTAATTCTAAAATAAAACAAAATTAGCGAAAAATAATAAAAAATAAAATAAATAAGAGACAAAATTAGCGAAACAGAGCCGTCCCCTAGCGGATCACTATCTCTCCCCTGTGCAAAATTATTTATTATTATTAGTGTTGGAAATCAGTCTAAATTTCATGATCGATCATCGGTTTTACGAAACGACCGATGATCGATTAATCATCGATCATTTTAGATTGCGGCGGCGTCAGTGTATTGCGAAGGAATATTGACGTTATTGTATGTGTAGCTAGTTATAAAGGGCATTGCAACATAACTGCTCATCAAATTCAATCAAACTCATATCCATTACATAAGAGAGATGTCTCTCTATGCTATCGATGAAATTATTTTTATTAACAATTCATCGCTAATTAAGTGACGGCAAAAATTGTGAATTTATACAAAAATGCTTTTTTTGTTATTTCTCAGAAAGAGCAGAGTTGGGACCTAAACTTTTAACCATAAGTTGTTCATAATATTAACTAAAAAAGGATCCCTGAATTTTTTTTAAAATGCTTTAATTTAGGAAATATGTTGAGAAGATGTAGGAAAATTTAGGATTAGGCTTGATTTTCAGGAAACAAAGTCGCATAGTTCCTTGAAAATTTACACCGCACCGCGTTTACTAGTATATGTGTAAATGTATGTACTTGTGTCAAATCTGGAGAAAAAAAAAAAAAGAATTAAAAAAAAAGTTTGTGTTGTACTCAGTTGTCCGATTTTCTACTCGATTAATCAACTCGGCAGCCCAAACGAGTAATGATCGACAAACTCGATTAATCGGAACACCACTAATTATTATGACGTTTATACAAGTACCTTGAATTCATGAAAACGCATGAAGCAGATGTAAACTCAACTATACTCATTTACGTATACCATCATATACACATTACACAAACATACGCACACATACGCACACTTATATTTATATAAATATGGACATACTGATAAATGTAATAGTGTTGAGCAGTTAAAGTGATAGATTTTCTGAGTGATACAGTATAAAACAGTGCATACAACAGTAACAACATGAAGAAAAATAGAAACCAGTAATTAAGGTAGGCCCTACACTTTAACATCTTTTGACACTCATACGTACACCATTATATACATGTGACATACATTACATATTCCATATATGCGCACACACACACACACACACACACACACTTATATTACATTTAAATAAATATAAACACACTGATAAATGCAAGTGTTGAGTAGTTAAAATGATAATTTTCTGAGTGATACAGTACAAAACAGTGCATACAACATGGAGAAAAAATAGAAACCAGGAAAAAACTTCAGCAAAGTCTGTACAAGTGTATGGTATGGAAGACCTGAAACGACATCCGACTTTTTGAGTTTCCGAGTTTCTGAGTTTC
>NW_014580756.1:13844-14711 GCF_000485595.1 Priapulus caudatus
CCAGTACCCAGGTACCTATGTGTCCCGGTACCTATGTGTCCCGGTACCTCAAACTTCACGACAGATGGCGCTCTCGCTTTTGGCTCAATTCTACTTCTTGGCTCAATACTACTGGCTTCTGGTATCCTGAGTGTGGGAAGGGCGGCGCTGCATGCAGTTTGCCGGTACCTATGTGTCCCAGTACCCAGGTACCTATGTGTCTCGGTACCTCAAACTCCACGACAGATGGCGTTCTCGCTCTTGGCTCAATTCTACTTCTGGGCTCAATACTACTGGCTTCTGGTATCCTGAGTGTGGGAAGGGGGCGCTGCATGCAGTTTGCCGGTACCTATGTGTCCCCGTACCCAGGTACCTATGTGTGCCGGTACCTATATGTGTCCCAGTACCCAGGTACCTATGTGTCCCGGTACCTATATGTGTCCCAGTACCCAGGTACCTATGTGTCCCGGTACCTATATGTGTCCCAGTACCCAGGTACCTATGTGTCCCGGTACCTATGTGTCCCAGTACCCAGGTACCTATGTGTCCCGGTACCTAGGTGTCCCAGTACCTAGGTACCTATGTGCCCCGGTAGCGTACCTATGTTTCCCAGTACACAAAAGAAAGGATTTCAGGATTAGGCCTAGGCTGTTACGTCAGCAAACAAAAAATTGAAATGTTTTTTTTAGTTAATAGGTACCGGGAAACATAGGTACCGGGACACATAGGTACCTGGGTACTGGGACACATATAGGTACCGGGACACATAGGTACCTGGGTACTGGGACACATATAGGTACCGGGACACATAGGTACCTGGGTACTGGGACACATATAGGTACCGGGACACATAGGTACCGGGACACATAGGTACCGGGAAACATAGGT
>NW_014580757.1:0-2298 GCF_000485595.1 Priapulus caudatus
GTGCTCGCGCATGCGCAATATCTCCCGAGAATATTAATCTTTTGCGAAAATTATGCATTTAAAATAGAGAAGAGGTATTCTAGCATAGATATCTATAATAACATTTGATCAGTAGACCTCAGTTAAGAAATAGGACGAATACATTGCATGTAAGGTACCCGCTGTATATACAAGCCAGTGCATAAACTGGCTACGTTAGTGTGTTAGCGCATGCGCAATATCTCACTAGAATAGCTATATTTTGTGATGATTATGAACTTAATTTGGTAAGGAGGTATCTCAGCATCGATTTTTGTAATTAATTGTTATCAGTTGACCTGTGTTCATAATTGGGAGAGCGCCCTAGCCTGAAGGGTGCAAAATCCCTACTTCATCCGCTCCCGCCTTTCCCCTTGGCTGCATGGTCTTTCGCCCAGACTCCTTCTTTTTCTCCCGCCCCAGTTATCTTTCCTGCTGCATTTCCTCAGTCTCCCCACACTCCCTTCATCTCTCAACAAGCTATATTATGCAGTTGTATTCAGTCTGTACTGTACGCCTAAAACGGTGCTCGCGCGTGCGCAATATCTCCCGAAAAGAATAATATTTTGCGAAAATTATGCATTTAAAATGGGAAGGACGTATTCTAGTATCAATTTATATGATAAGATTTTATCAGTTGTGCCCTGTTAAGAAACAAGAGAAAGACCTTGTATGTAAGGTCCCTGCTGCATGTGCCAGTCAGTACACAATCTGGCAACGTTAGTATGTTAGCGCACGCGCAATATCTCACCAGAGGAGTTATATTTTGTGATAAATGTGCATTTAATATGGTTAGGGGGTATCTCAGCATGGATTTCTGCAATTAATTGTTTTCAGTAGACCTGTGTTCATAATTGGGAGAGCGCCCTAGCCTGTAGGGTGCAAAACTCCTACTTCATCCCATCCCGCCCTTCCCCCTCGCCGCCCTTGCTCTTCGCTCATCCTCCTTTTTCTTCTACCGCCCTCAGCTATCTCCCCTGCTGTCTTTTCTCACTCTCCCACTCTCCCACCCCTCTCTTCCTCAGCAAGCTATATTATGCAGTCTTCCTCAGTCCGTATTGCACGCCTGAAACAGCTAGTGCTCGCGCATGCGCAATATCTCTCGAGAAGAATATTTTGCACAAATTATGCATTTAAAATGAAGAGGAGGTATTCTAGCATAGATTTATATGATAAGATTCTATCAGTAGACCTCACTTAAGAAATAGGAAGCAGACCTTGTTGCAGACCTCTCTCAATCTATAATATTCACTTTGCTCCCAGCATCGCTCCCTGCGTTCCCCGCTATGCTAATGTACATGAAGATGGCGCTTGTGCGTCGGTCACCGTTGACTGTCTGTCACGATATTTTTCTCAAGATGGCGGTCGTCATGTATAATCCGTGATAATGCATAATTAATAATCGTGTAAAAATGTAACGTAATAAAATGTCAGACGAACTGTGAGTGACAGAACTAAAGTTCGAGAATGAAAAGACAAACAGCTACGAGATTGTGTTATCAAGCTGTAAAGAAAATCCTGTTTAATATCGGATTCTATGTACACATGCAATATCCATACGAAAAATTCCACGCCAATCAACAATGGATCATCTAACAATCATCTGACAATCAACAATGGATTGTCAGTCGAATATAACAACGTCGTTGTTGATATAGTATCAACATACTATCCTCGTGTTGTCAGGAGCGAATAAAAACAAATGACGTCATTATCATTTATTGTTTGTTTGGTTTTCAAATTTTTCATTGGTTTGTTTGTTTTCATTGACTCCCGATGCTACATATTATCGGGAGCGAATCAAAGCGAATTTTTCTCAATTTTGCCGTCGTTTATTGTTTGTTTATTTGTTTTGTCATTCAATTATTCATCGTCTTTGTTTTTCATTCGCTCCCGCCGTTTTCAACACGCGATCCATCGACAACACAACTCTACACTCTACAGACCTGAACAGACCTATGTTAGTTAAGCAACGCAAATGAATGAAAGCACACCATATCTCTTCGCCCCTCAATGACCCATAAATAACAACAAGGTAGCGATGATGTCACGTGACGTCACGCGGCAGCCATGTTGGTCGGCCCGGCAGTCTAGCAGATGGTAGACAGTGAGGAGGTTGGACATTGTTGCAGCGCGCAGTGTTATATTAATGTCATTTAACTTATGTCGATATCGTCTGGACATTATGTGTAAAGACGTAGCATGCATGACTTGACTGGTAGGCACGCACGCACGCACGCACATACGTACATACGCACGCACGCACGCACATACGTACAT
>NW_014580757.1:3820-4095 GCF_000485595.1 Priapulus caudatus
ACACTCTCACACCCACCCCCCACAACGCACGCACCCTCCTCCCACAACGCACGCACCCTCCTCCCCACAACGCACGCACCCTCCTCACACACGCACGCACCCTCCTCCCACAACGCACGCACCCTCCTCCCACAACACACGCACCCTCCTCCCACAACGCACGCACCCTCCTCCCACAACGCATGCACCCATCCCCCCCACACACACCCATTCCCACCCACCTCCAACACACACTCTCACACCCACCCCACACACACGCTCTCACACCTACCCCC
>NW_014580757.1:5467-5812 GCF_000485595.1 Priapulus caudatus
CCTCCCACGCACCCTCCTCCCACACACCTGCCCGGACTCCTGCCTCCCACGCACCCTCCTCCCACACACCTGCCTCCCACGCACCCTCCTCCCACACACCTGCCCGGACTCCTGCTGCTCGTCGAAGGCGCGTATGAGTTCGGTCGCCCACTCGATCATCTCAGGCGACGGCGAGAAGGCGTCCTGAACGACGGGGATCTGATTCGGATGAATCACCTGCTTCCCTGTGAAGCCCATCCGCGCGCCGGCGACCGCCTGCTCCCGTAGTCCGTCCAGATCTACGGAGAGAGGAGAGAGGTGAGAGAGGGGGAGGGAGAGAGAGAGAGAGGGAGAGAGAGAGAGAGG
>NW_014580757.1:6289-8845 GCF_000485595.1 Priapulus caudatus
TTAGAACGTAGGAGGAGGTACGACAGCACGAAGGGAGAGTGTTGAGGGCAGGGGACGAGGCGCGTTAGAACGTAGGAGGAGGTACGACAGCACGAAGGGAGAGTGTTGAGGGCGGGGGACGGGGAGCGTTAGACCTGCAGGAGAGTAGGGGGCGCCGCAAGCATCCGTACAGTAAGCTTACACGACTGCCGGGCCTAAAACGCCCCCGCCACGCCCGCAACGGTGACCTACAGGGGGCGCCAAAATACCATCTACACTCAATCGCAGACGAACACCAGGGGGCGCTCACTACCTTCACTTCCTCGACCGTGCCCGACTCCGCGACCTACAGAGGGCGCCGAAACACACGCACGGACACCAGGGGGCGCTCACCATCTTCATCTCCTCGACGGTGTCGACCTTGGGAAAGAGGACGGTCATCGGTGGCGTCGCGGCCTGGAAGACGGCGGCCATGTCTGCCTCGGCGAGCTCGCTCTGTATCGGGTTGAAGTGCATAGAAAAAACGAAAAAACAAAAGAAGCGCATATTGCATGTTTGGACTCACAGGCGTTGCTTGCTGCGACGTGTTATCGAGTTGCAAATTTTTTATTATTTTTTTAAAAATTTTTATAGGTAATTTCGTAAAAAAGTCGTTGATGTGAAAAGCCGTAAAACGGACCAGCATAAAACGGGACCTACCTGTATCGGGTTGAAGCGGACGCACTTCTCCGTCGCTCCGAAGTCCACAGTGTCGAGAACCTCCCGTATCGTCTGCCGCGCCTCTTCCTGGAGAGAGGAGGAGAGGGGGAGAGGTATATTTTTTATCTTTATTATCTCTCTATTTTATATATATCTTTTTTATATTATCTTATTATTTTATATATTTTTTCTTCATGTTGTATAGCATTGTAATTGTACTGTATCCGTCAAAAATTTTATCATTTTAACTACTCAACACTATTGCTTTTATCAGATTTTTTTCTCCATGGAAAAAACTGTCGTTAGTACATGCATTTGTATCTGAATTCATGCAATAAAGATTTAATAATAATAATAAAAGGTGGTCAGGATGCGGGAAAGAGACTAGTTTGTTACGGTGTGTGCGTATACATTACATTGTGCATGTGTGTGCAAGTGAGTGTGTGTGTGTATATGTACGTATGCATATATATACAGGGCCCTCGCTACCCACTCGCCAATTCGCCAATGGCGAACAAATTAGTAATCTGGCGATTGAAAGTCTTATTTGGCGAAAAAAGTGTACGCTATTATTGCGTTCACACTTCTCGCTTGCAGTTTACGACGCCTTGACCGCCGCCGACCGCGGACACCAGGTGTCGCCGGCGTGCGCGTGCGCGTTGCCATGGTTACCTTTGTAGTCGATGTCGACGAGGTCGATGGCCTGCAGACGGAAGGCCTTGCAGACAGTTACGATCTTCTGCCGAGCGTAGATCAGCTCACTCGCATCCTTGGTGCGAGTCGCCCCTGCAGCGATACGATACGTTACAGTACGTTACGATACAATACGGTACAATACAATACGATGTTGCGGTATGTTACGATGTTATATGATACGATGTTATAAATATGATACATTACGATACAGTATGGTACGATACGATACAATACGATGTTACGGTACGATACGATGTTATTAATATGATACGATACGATGCTATGTTACAAACATGATGTACAATGTTACATATATCACAATACTATACAATATAACATAAGATTACATATAATACTTTATAATATTACACTGTTTTAAGTTGGCAATGAACAATCTTCATAATGCAGATTGGTTATTTTGAGCACAAAGTTCCAATGTTCCTTCCGCACGCACTGCCTTAACGTACCATCTCCCCCCCAACCTTCCCCTACCGACTGTTACCCCCCAACCTTCTCCAACCACTACCACCCCCGCTGCCCCTGTCCCCCGCCGGCGCCACCTACCCACTGCCGCCCCTCACCCGCCGGCGCCACCTACCCACTGCCGGCACTCGCCCGCCGGCGCCACCTACCCACTGCCGCCCCTCGCCTGCCGGCGCCACCTACCCACTGCCGCCCCTCACCCGCCGGCGCCACCTACCCACTGCAGCCTCTCGCCCGCCGGCGCCACCTACCGATGTCTGCGATGTAGTCGTCGGAGCCGAACACAATGCCGTCCAGCTGGAAGCTTCCCAACGCCGACTTGTCGATTCCCTTGCTGCATATTTCGCGCAGGTTGATGAGGCCCTGCGCACTCTCGATGTACAGTATGAGGTTGACCTTCACCGAGAGGTTGTACTGTTGTAAGTGCACCTGTAACTTGTAGCAGATCTGCCGCGGAAGAGAGAGAGAGAGCGGCGCGTTAGATCAAGGTTATAACAAGGTTACGCTGCTGCTGCTGCCGCGGCGGGCAGGGGGGGAAGGGGCGAGTTAGATCGATGTACAGGATCAGGTTGACTTTCACGGGGAGGTTGTGTTGTTGTAAGTGCACCTGTAACTTGTAGCAGATCTGCCGCGGAAGAGAGAGAGAGAGAGCGGCGCGTTAGATCAAGGTTATAACAAGGTTACACTGCTGCTGCTGCT
>NW_014580757.1:8975-12953 GCF_000485595.1 Priapulus caudatus
TCTCTCTCTCTCTCTCTCTCTCTCCTCCCTCCCTCTCTCTCTCTCTCTCTCTCTCTCTCTCTCTCTCTCTCTCCCTCCCTCCTCTCTCTCTCTCTCTCTCTCTCTCACCTTCCTGTTAGCTGCGACACCATCTTCACAGTCCAGCACGGCACAGTCGACCTTCAGTTTCGCCACGTTCTCGATCTTATGCCGGTCGTTGCCCGGAACGTACAGCACTGCCCTGCAAAGGTCAGAGTTCAGAGGTCAAAGGGTCACAGCGATAGACCAGGTCAGAGGTTAGAGTGAAACGTAGTCAGGAATCGTGAGAGACGAGGTCAGGGGTCGTGAGAGACAAGTTCAAGGGTAAAGAGAGACAAGGTCAAGGGTAATGAAAGACAAGGTCAGAGGTCAGGAAAGACAGGGTCAACGGCAATGAGAGACAAGGTTAGGGGTCGTGATAGACAAGGCCAAGACAAGAGGAAAGGTCAGGGGTCACAGTAGGCAAGGATAGGCGGACACGCTACTTCACAAATAGATGGCATAGAAGTTAATACACCAACAGATGGCGCTGAAGCTAGTTCACCAACAGAGGGCGCTGAAGCTAGTTCACCAACAGAGGGCGCTGAAGCTAGCTCACCAACAGGGGGTGCTGAAGCTAGTTCACCAACAGAGGGCGCTGAAGCTAGTTCACCAACAGGGGGCGCTCGTGACAGTTTACCTCCGCGGTGTGTACTTGCTGCGAGTGTAGAAATTCCTCGTAAGGTCGGCCGTCGTGCGACGCGTCGGCCGGCAGAGCCCCCTGGCGGCGGACGCCACCAATGCTATTCCCCACGTCATGCTGGCTCGCTGGCGCACTGAAGGTCACACGCCGGGGAAGACGGATCCTGGAGGAAGGTCAAGGTTAAGGTCACGAGCACTTACTTGTGCGAACCAGTCACAATCGTGTCGTTGGGGCCGATGGAACATGGGTCCGTCCACCGGCACTTGCGCCGTTTTAATTATAAAAATCTAAATTGGGCCCAAGCCTAGTTTAATTAGCACCCCAGATTAGTTTAGCACATATGCGAAAACACATTTGCGGGGTCCCAACCTTTGATCCAAATAATTGCATACGTACGTAACCTCGTTAAGATTATTCTTCAATGTCCGATGGAATATTAGTAATAATATATTACACTGGCGTAATTCGATTAGATGGAAGCTGAGCTAGTGGTAGCTCTAGTAGTAGTACTATAGCACACGTGTTGTTGCGTGTGATGTGTTGTAGCGCGTGTGTGTGTGTGTGTGTGTGTGTGTGTGTGTGTGTGTGTGTGTGTGTGTGTGTGTGTGTGTGTGTGTGTGTGTGTGTGTGTGTGTGTGTGTGTGTGTGTGTGTGTGTGTGTGTGTGTGTGTGTGTAGTCTAGAGCTAGAGTAGCTCCAAGAAACGGTATTGCTAGGGTTAGAATAGGGGTGTAGGCCTATTGACGTTAGTCACAGAGCCTGGTCGGGTTAGAGCTAGAGTAGTGGCCCAGTTATAAATCAAATTAACACAGATAGAGATAACAAATTTAGCGATATGAGCTTGCTTTCGTAAATGATTAGCTTATATATCAATGCACTGCTCGTCAGTTTTCACGATCACTGACGTTATAACTACGAGATCAGTCTAAAAGTCGTTGAAATGAGGACAAATAAATAACATTATACTATAACTACCAACGCACGGCTCCACGACGGGTGACGTCACGTATACTTGCGTTTAACCCTTGACCTCTTCTAGGCAGTATATTAGTAGTTTAGTAATTACTTTTCGATTCTAAGCAATAAACGGGCAAATCAAATAATAATGTCACTAGTGTAATGAGTTTAATCGTGCGCCTGACGTATCATCGTGGAAAAATTGATAATTTATTGCTATGACGTCAGTGCGCGCATTCCCTGACGTCATTGCTATACATGTACACAAGCAGAATCAGCAGTATGAAAAACTGAGGCGAAATCTTGACTTCGAATTCGTCAATTTCAGAGAACCAGTGGCAGTCATTACCTACGTTTACGATAAATATTTGTAAGTAGTCCTTATTCGTGTGTTAGCTGCGTTTGTTTGTGTGCGTTGGCTGTGTATGTGACTGTGTGCGTTAGTAGGTGAGTCATGATTTGGAAAATGCCAGTCTAAAACAGGATCGTGAAGAATGATACCAGGGCAGAATACTGACTAGTGTCACTGTTTATTACCGTTAGTTGTACTGTACTATGAACTTTCTGTTACTAGGCAATGGCAGAGGTTTTGTGCGTCATCACAGTATATAGTCCTATATGCTTATACACGTTGTGGTTGTTGTTGTTGTTTCATTGTTTGTGATGGTGGTGGTGGTTTTCTATTGGGACCGATGTTCTCTATCCTTGAACCGGTGTGGCCGATATTGTTGCGGTTGCTGCTGCTGCTGCTGTTATTGTTGTTATTGATATCCACAAGCACTTCATCCACAGGCNAGAAACATTAAGACTTTGGTAGTAAATAGATTTCGTATTTATTTAGCATTATATTTTATTGAAACGCTCCAAGTGCCTGTGACCGCAGCCATTCCAACTGCGCACGTGTGTGCGTGCGTGCGTGCGTGCACATGTACATGAGGGCATGTGTACATGTGCATGTGTGTGTGTGTGTGTGTGTGCATGAGCACATGTGTACGGTGTGTACTGTGTGTGTGTGTGTGTGGGTGAGTGCGTATGTGCGTGCATGCACGTGTAAATAAGTGCTTGTGTACGGTGTGTGCATGCGTGCAAGCGTGCGTGCGTGCGTGCGTGCATGTGAGCACATGTGTACGGTGTGTGTGCATACATTCATGTGCGTGCGTATGTACATGAGCGCATGTGTACGTGTGTAGTGTGTGTGTGTATGTGTGTGTGTGTGTGCGTGCGTGCATGCATGTACATGTGTGTATGCGGTGCGTGCGTGCGCATGTACATGCGTGTGTGCGTGCATGTACATGTGGTGTGTGCGTGCGCATGTGTGTGCGTTCGTGCGTGCGTGCGTGCGTGCCTGCATGTACATGCGGTGCGTGCGTGCGCATGTGCGTGTGCGTGCGCGCGTGCGTAAATTCAGCACGTATACAGACATAGATACGTGCATCTCTCTGCATCTCTCCTCCCAGGCGGCGCGGCGCAGGAGGACGAGCGAGGAGGAGGAGGATGCGTGAGGGAACGATGCCGGGATCGCGGGACCACGTCGACACCGCCCTGCTCATGGACATGGAGAGGCTGCACACCGGTGACCATGACGACGATGACGGCGTCGGCGGCGGCGACGACGTTTACCCGATGTCCGTCATCGTGACGGGGGTCGATGGCGGCGTGTTCGTGGACGAGATGCGACGGGTGAGTACGCGTGTGTGTGTGTGTGTGTGCGTGCGTGCGTGCGTGCGTGCGTGCGTGCGTGCGTGCGTGCGTGTGTGTGTGTGCGCGCATGGGAGCGTGTGCGTGTGTGTGTGTGTGTGATGTATATTAGTCTGATTCTCTGTTTCTCTTGCTATCTTTCTCTCTCTTTCTCGCTTTTGTCTTGCTCTATCTCATTGGCTCTGGCCATTGCGTTCTCTTGCTCTCTCTCTCTCCCTCCCTTCTCCCTCCCCTCTCTCTCACTGTCTCTCTCTCTCTCTCTCTCTCTCTCTCTCTCTCTCTCTCTCTTTTCTGTCTCAGACTCTCTCTCTCTCTCTTTCTCTTTTTCATTGGCTCTGGCTATTGCTTTCTCTTGCTCTCTCTCACCCTCTCCCTTTCACTCTCTCCTCTCTCTCTCCCTCCATCTCTTCCTCTCTCTCTCATCTACCATCCGTTGTTTCAGCACGTCTTTGAGGCCCACTTCCGACAGTTTGATCCCGAGGCGGAGTTCGCTTACCTTCGCAGCTTCTTGTCTCTCCCCCTCTCCCTTCTCCTTCTCTCTCTCTCTCCTCTCTCTCTCTTTCTCTCTGTCTCTCGCTCTATCTCTCTCTCTCTCTCTGTCTCTCTCTCTCTCTCTCTCTCTCT
>NW_014580757.1:19908-20995 GCF_000485595.1 Priapulus caudatus
ATATATATATATATATATATATATATATATCTGTCTATCTATCTATATATATAGATGTAAATACACACATATATATATATATCTATATTAGCAGCAATGATAGGCAACATAGCATATTGGTCAACCATAAATTAATCGAATATAATCGGATCAGTTTACGATTTCTTAATATGAAAACGCGCGCGCTCGAACAATGTCGCGCGCCTCCTCCTCGTCAGCTGCCGAGGGCTCGAATTTTCGAGTTGTTCATGTTTTCATTATTCCAAGATGGCGGGACTCTCGTCACCATCCAGAGATCCATCTAACGCGCCGGCCAGTGATTGTACGTGTACGGATCAGAGAGAGAGAGCGAAGATTCACGATCCAGCCACGCCCCCCCCCCCGGCGGGGCGTACGGATCGGAGAGAGTGGAAATGCGTGATCCACCCCGCCCCCCACCCGCGTGCTGTGTGACCTTGGCTTGACCCTCGCGGGATGGCGCCCGATCGCCGCTATCCTAGGTGGCGCCGTCGTCATGATTACGAAGCGAGGGGTCGTCCCGTTGGTACGGCTCTTACGTGATTTGGAGAATCGAGGAGGGTGGATACGTTAGGGGGTCGTCTCCACGGTTAAATTCCTCGCGGCTATCAAGGCTCGTGGGGGGATTCGCTCTCTTGGCGTGGTTGTTTTTTCTTTTTTGCGTGCGTCTCTTTTTTGCGCGCCTCTCTCGTGTTTTATTGAGTCGGGGTGTTTATATCTCTGTGTTTATCGCGAGTTCTTATATTCGCATTTTAGCGCGCGTTCCTATTTGTCGGTTTATCGCGCGTTCCTATTCGTCGGTTTATCGCGCATTCCTATTCGTCGGGATATCGCGCGTTCCTATTTGTCGGTTTATCGCGCATTCCTATTCGTCGGGATATCGTGCGTTCCTATTCGTCGGGATATTGCGCGTTCCTATTTGTCAGTTTATCGTGCATTCCTATTCGTCGGTGAACACTGGTCCTAACAGAGACTGCACATAGCTTTGCACCTAGGCACCTGGCTATGCCCCTGTATATATATATATATATATATATATATATATATATATATAATAGAATGTGTATTA
>NW_014580758.1:0-9793 GCF_000485595.1 Priapulus caudatus
GAGAGAGAGAGAGAGAGAGAGAGAGAGAGAGAGAGAGAGAGACGCGCGCGAGAGAGAGAGAGAGAGAGAACGAGTGAGAGAGAGAGAGAGAGAGGAGAGAAAGAAAGGTGGCGCCGCCACAATCTATGTGACCGCTCGCTCACCGAGGATTGTGAAGCTGATAACGTAGCGCGGCGCTCGCACGCCGATGCTGCTTCACAACATTGCCAGTGAACATAGGAATGCCAACCTAGCTGTATATCTCTCTGCATAGAGGAGCGCCTGTGCCAGGCTCGCACTGCAAGGTAGGCAGCCATCCTTACAGCAAGACTCAACTATCACTCCCTCTCTCTTTCTCTATCTCGCTCCCTCTTTCCTCTCTCTCTCTCTCTCTCTCGNATGCCTTTAAAATGCCTACATGTTGCGTGGCCATCACACGTTGAAATCGGATAGAGAAAGGATTATGGAAGACGGTTACACAGGTATTTATTCTATAATGTTTTGTAAAGATCAATGAGACAGTACTTTAAGACTAAAAAAATCACACGATTAATATTTATCCCTACTGACACTTGTACTGTACAGCTACAGTACAGTACAAGTACAGGTTAGCTCCAAGAAACTGTATTGTTTAGGGTATAGAATACCGACGTTATTGTATAATGTTGACAATGATGTATATTCATCGTTAGTCAGCCAGCAGCTAAGTACCAGTCGTCAGTTAGGTTCATAATCATGCAGACATTTGCCCGAATGTATTGTTCGACAGTGTTTATGTGCAGTCCAATTACACTGAGAAATCATTGTAGTGAACAATGCTGTGTTAGAATCTAAGATCTTAGTTAACAACATTGCACTGCAACTTTTTTTACCTGGTTCACCTCTCAGTCGGGCTTTACTATTCATTAATAACTACTAACTAGGCCTTATATCTTCTGCTGAGAATAATGCATGTACGTCTAGATTAATGTTACCAGAGACTAAGACAGTTAACCTTTGCACATAAAGGCTATTTCTGTCACTAAATCTTAATATTGAAAGTATTCATCCATTATAGGGCTTAGCAATATCAGATCATGTAAGACAAATTGATTCAAGTGAAAAGTGTACTAAATTAAGTGAGCTTCGGTCGTGAGCGATCACCTATAAAGGTTTTGTCTATGGAAGTGCTAAAACTGCACGGGCGTTTTTCTCGGAGTTACACTAATGCTAGGTTCGTGATCAGTTTATAGCCACTAGAATTTTAATATTTCCCTGATTTAAATTTTTTTACTTCCTTCCAAACATCAATGTTAAAGCTGGGTTCACACTGCCAATTTGAGTTGGGCGAATTGCCGAATTATACAACTTCCAACGCGCCTATCAACCGATTCTATGAACTGTGCCAGCCGCATGTTACACTGATGACTGCGAGTTGGCAACTCTGAGCGACGCGGTCGACTCGACGCGAGCGCTTATGTGTTGGTTAGCGATGTGACTATCTATAGGCACTTATTATTTGCCATACTACTGTATAACATTCGCGCAGCATAGACTACGTGTTGAGAGTTTGTGAAGCCTATTAAAAAGGCATCTCTGACAGTTGCTGTGCTATTTTATGTTGCAGAAATCAGAAATAATCGTATGAGAACAAATTCTATTGCATCAAGGAACATCCAGCGCAAGATTCAGACACGCATAATTACATCTCCAGGCCGCGTCCAACCAGGCTTTCTATTGGGGGAGAATGGCAGTTTTACCCTCCGTCTTCTTCACAATGTTGGCAACTTGCTCGTGCCACGGGTGCTGTGTTACCACGGTTTCTGTACCAGGGGTGGTCTAACCGTAACCCATAGCTGCGAGCACGCGAAGGGGGGGGTGTGGGGGGCCCTCCTCCCCTCCCCTGCCCCCCTGCCACAATCATATCCCGCTAATCTCGAGCGGAGCAGGCCAAACAGAAAATATTTTAAAATTACACCCCTCAGATGCGTTTTCTGCGCGAGCAAGGGGGGTCCGGCTCCCTGGACCCCCCCTGTTACCACGCCCCCTGCTCGGTGCGCGAAGGACCGGCGAGGGAGCCAAGCGACCGAGCGGGGGGAGGGTGTGGGAGGGTGTGGTGTTAACTGTCACCCTTCCACACGATCGGAGATTTTGCAATTATATACACTAAAATGCGAGCGACCTCGAGGTGAAATTCTTTTGCAATTTAAAAAAAAAATTTTTTTGCTTTGGGGGGAGGGGGCTCGGGGGGGGGGTTCTGTTCGAAACCCCCGAACCCCCCCTGTAGCTACGGGCCATGCATGTCCATGTACACCATATAAATCGCCTGAGCACTGGCCATTCAAGGCGCACTCACATTTTCTTTCTATTGCTATCTGCCTCTATGTCCCGCGTCTCATATATTCGCCTTGTTACATACCACATGCATTAGACTTCTCATATTACGTATATGAGGAGATTTGCCTAGGATTCATCAGAGCTTCTTGCGTGCAGCCGACTCGCCGTTGACAAATATCTAAGACTCAGGGCGAGGAAAACACTACTATGGCACAGATGGTTTCTACAGTGAACCACTGGCTGCAGCCCACCGCCGGACATTCCATCGATGGGCGGATTTTAGTGGGGTGGATTGACAAAAATATAATAGTTCGCGCAAATACCTGCATGATCCACATGTCATGGATATGATGCATTGGCAGTTAACATTAATGATGTTAATGAATGGCCCCAAGCAGAGGCTCTACAACCTTTTGCAGCTTTTTTCACAATTCCAGAAGATGTTGTGCTGTTGCCCTCATCCCCCACGGTGGTCAACACAAACATATTCAATAAATGACAATTTGCATACTGACACATATTTCATTCACATGATCCGACCTCAAAAAGTGCCCCCCCCCCTCTGTAAATAGTCATGTCACAGACAGTTCATAGACAGAAATTGAAGGCACTATGGTGATACGGCCGACCGCCTCTCACATGGCCGTACACGGCTACGTGGCCAACGCGCCCAAGTGGCAGACACACCCACATGGTTGACACGGCCTACGTGGCGAGCGCCCACATGCGTGACACGGCGATGTGGCGAGATGACGATCCACATTGGCGAGTGTCGAGCGGCACATGAGACGCCTGCTACAGGTAGCACACTAGGCGCGCGCCCAGCAGCAGCTCGACTGCGAACAGTCGGCGGCTCCGCGCACAGTCGGGACCGGCGATGTGGCGCGATGCGCCACATGGCGACACGGGCGGCGCGCCCACATGGATGCACACGGCCGACTGTTGGCAGATGCAGCCCCACATGGCGATGTGTTGCGAGGCGATTACACTGCTTTAGGTTCTGCCATATTGCCCAAATAATTGTCAAAATGAATTTTATCTGGATTAAAAGAGGTTCCGCGAGCATAGTGTCCGCGAAAAATCGGTGTTGTACCTGTATAAGGTGTGTCATGAACTAGTTTTTTGCTATCGTTGTTTGTGTGTATGTTATTTAATAGACATTTTGCTATGCAAATGATATACATGTATTATCTTTGACTAGCCAAATTCAATTAAGAAGTATTAAGTGCAGCTTAGAAAACTTTCATTGTTGATTTTTATATTGTTGCTATATACAGTATATATATTTTGCTCGCAATAAAAAGATTGATTGTGCTATGTTTTGGAAATACCAACATAATGAAATAAGGAAACCTCAAGTTGCTGCACAGTTTACAAAGTCGTTAAAAATATGTGATTGAATGCGAATCCTATACACAAATGACTTTTTCTTCGCCGTACAATGTATTGTATTTATCTTACGAAGCATAATTAAATTAGTTCCTATGTTGGGGCCTGGGAAGCTGAAAGTGCCAGAACCTAGCTACATAAAATCTTGTTCTTATTTTCCTTGCCAATGTGGATATTAGTTAGTGCAAATTTTATTTCAGTAGCAGCACTGTGCAACAATCCATTCAGTAGCGTTGTCAATTATTTAATTTTACCTCTGTAAGACAAGCAGTTGTTTAAAATTTTCTTATTAGGAAAAACGCATCCATGCATGTTTTTCTGTAATTAAAAATCTAACGCTCCGGGTACTTTTGGCATTCCAAACTACTTAACTTTCTTATCATTTTCTTTATTTCAAGCCGGGTTACCGCGGAGATCATTTGCCCCATAATATCTTCTATTACTCAAAAGCCGGCACGGGAGATCATTTTGCCCTAATATATATTATAGACTACCTATATCACACATGTCTTAGCTATACTCTCTGTGAATAGTCATGAGTTTATTGACGCCACGAATTAGTCAAAAATATATTAGCATATATATGCGTTACCGTCATCTCCCTTACCCCCCCCCGGCATTTCGAATATAGACCAATCCCTAAGCCAGGTGACTGCACCAATATGCGCTGGTCACGTGACAGGTTTGTCGAAAACTGGCGACCGCTGCCGCGCCTGGTATTGAGGTTATCACGCCTGAAATCACTTATCCCATAGGACGATAATACTTACTCGAAAACAATTCCCATAAAATCAGCCACACAGGGTTTTCTACAAAAATAATAATTCCCATCCCTCTTGAATATACGTCGCCAAGTGACAATTATATACTCGTTATTAACAAAAAAAATTCTTCCATAATTTCTCTTCGCTATAACAAAAAACTTTTGCAGCGCACTACGAAAAACTCTAGCTACTTACAACTGGACATTCAGCACAAAAAGTAGGCTTTCTTGGAAATTTTTATGGGCCGTGCCAGAAACGCACCTCGACGAGCGTTTACATTGTTCGGATTTCAGAATAGATTCTAGTTTTCTGAAATAACAATTGCCAAACAGTTCTAGAGGATTTTTTCTAATAGAAAAATAAAAATTCTAGCGTATGCAAGACACATAAAAACAAGGAAACTCATCTCTAACTATCCCCAGGCGCGTGATTGGTCGGGATTTGCCACCGTGATAACCTTGATGGAGCCTTCTACTCACTGATCATCTATAATATAATTCTATATATATATATATAGATCCTAATATATTATATTATAATATTATAGATATATTATAGAGATCAGCTGCTTCTTTAACTTCTATTCTATTTCTGTGGGCTAAAACCCCATTAATCGCAGCAATGGTTTACATGCCTCACAGCCGACATCTCTTGGATTGTTTTATAAGTAAAATATGGGATTTTCAATATAATAATGCGTTTTTTTTAATGTTATTAAATTTTACACAATTTACGTATAAAAACTATATGTAATTTTACTAATTTTCTCCGTATCTTTCTTGATTTTTTTTATTGCTTTTCAATGCACTTTTTTTCGGGGGGGGGCACTTGGCCAGCAAGAACAAAGCCCGCACCTGCAGCCTTACAAGCGCAGCCGGTCTGAAAAGGGGGTGGTAGGATTATATTTTACGATATATAAGAATGATGCAAAAACCCTAAAAGTTGGCCCTAACCCGAACCCTAACCCTTAACACTAACCCTTAACCCTAACCTAACCCTACCCTGACCCTAATTAAATTAAAAAGATATTATGTTAAAATTAGAAGTGCCTAGTTAACCATATCCTACCACCTTTCAGGCCGCTTGCAAGCTACACACACACGCGGGCCATTGACTATATATAACAACATGTATATATAAGCATATATAAAATATATATATATTTAAACATTATTATAATTAATTAAAAAAATAAATATATATTATATATATATATATAACAATATATATATAACAATATGTTGTTATATATAGTCAATGGCCGCCTGTGTGCTGTAGCTGCAGTTCGTTCTTGCTGCCAGTGCCTTTCGGTAGATTTTTCTGCGTTTTGGTGCCTTTTGGTAATTTGCTGTCTAAATACTAAAAGGCGCAAAAAGCAGGGTAAAAAATTCCGAAAGGCTTCTTAACACACCAAAAATACACCGAAAGACACTAAGTAACACCGAAATCCATTCCAAATGCATCAATAAAGGACACTGAATGCCACAATAAGGCTAACAAAGTTCACCGAAATTCACGATAATGAGTAGAAAACTATTTACAGCCAATGCTCTCCTGCTCCGCGTTTAATCGCCGCAGTGCAAACGACAGTTAATAAATTCTAGTTATGTGTGTTCCTCTCCCCGCGTGTAAACACACAGCGGTGTGAGGGAGGATTAGGTTATAATACACGATAATATATATGCATGCTTACGTCATGCATCAATAAAATTAGACTGAAATCTGCATTCACATATCTAAAGCTTATAAAGACTAATAACGCTTGAAGTCTGATTGTTAGACACTTAACATGCATCTTCAATGATACCTCGATTGCTAGCTGATGTCACGCGCGTTCATATCAGGTAGCTGAAAACTTTATTTTTTATTTTTTTTACAATGTTTTATTTCCAGATCACATTGACATTGTATATAGTACAGGGATAATATCACAATTAAGTGAGATAACCCAACACACAGTAGATCATAAAAAGACATTGTTAGCTAGTATTGGCTCTGTTTCTAAAGGTAGACAGAGTCAGTATCTACATGTAATTCTTGTACACAACAAAATATTGTACGACTTCTTTGGCAACATTGACGACATTTCAATTACAATTTTCTAAGACACACAAGTATATATATACTGTAGCATAAAGGTGCAGATATAACTTTGTGTAGTAGCAGTACTAAACATTGTTATTGTAGTGTCCAAAAGAAAGCGGACCATTTACTTAAGAAAGAATCCTGTTTTTGGTTTGTAAAGGCAATATGTTTTTCAATTTTCATTATATATGTTGTGTATGACTTTACCATTGCAAAGCTTGGTATTCTATTTTTTGTTCTACATTTATATATAACAAATTTTGTAATGTTTATTATTTGGTTAATGATGATGTCGGTAGATTGTATTCCCAAGATAATATCTTTTTCATCCAATGTATGCAGTTGAGAGTATCCTCTCTAGTTACAAACCAATTTTGTATATCTTGCCATACGGCTCTTACATGAAAACATGTACACATTAGATGGAGTATTGTTTCACTTTCTTGGTTACAAAAAGTACATCTATTATTATCATTTATACCAATTAATTTCAAAAATGTGTTTCTTGTAAGGATTCTATGTAAAATTTTATATTGGAAGTATTTTAAATTTGTATCACTGGATGAACACATGGCTGTTTTGTAGGCTGTTTTCCATAAATTTACTGAGTTTTCAGGCATAATATTTAGTTCGCTATTCCATTTTTGTTGTGATTTTAGTGGTGCATTGGAACATTGTTTTGTCAAAATCTCATAATATCTTCTACACCCTTTTTTGTTACTGCATAAAGTGTTCATGCTTTGAGTTACACATGGTGCGAAACCAATTTGATGATTGTTTATTGCTTGTAACTATATTATTGCTAGGTATTTTTTGATAATTTTACAATGGTCTAAGAAAGTTCCCTTTACGCCATACTTATTTTTTAGTTCAATCCTTGCCATCAGGTTTTCCTCTAAATCATATAAATCACCCAAATAAACTATACCCTTATTATGCCAAGATGGAATATAATCAGTTTTAATGTTAATATTGTACCATAGTGGCTGGCTTATGAACTCATCTACTGTTGATGGATATAAATTATCGTTTAGATCTGACCAGGCCTCTAGAACACATTTCCAAAATGGGTTTTGTATTTGTAGGTCTTTTATCGAGGCACCTAAGCAAAAGAAGTCTTTTGGAAGAGTTAATTTAATTACTGAAGTCCAGCCGCTACTACTACTTAGAAGCCGTTTAAGCCAGGATATTTTTAGACTCTGAGTATACTTTTTTATATTTGTCAATTTTAAACCTCCACGTTCATAGTCTGTCATTAAAACATCTCTCCGTATTTTGTCTCTACGTTTATCCCAAATAAAATTGAATAACATAGTTTCTATTTCTTTTATTATTGCTGGGGAAGGGTCTGGGAGGGATGTTAGTAGGTGGGTTATTGTTGATAGTACTAGTGATTTAATGACTGTAATTTTTCTAAATGGAGTCAAGTTTCAACTGCGCCATACTTTTAACAAGTTTTTCATCTTAGCTATTTTAGGGCAAAAATTACTTTCTTCCATTTTGCTCATATTAATATTAAAAGTGATACCTAGAATTGTAAAACTGTCGTCTTTGATATATTTAATATCATTTTCTCTGCAAAAACGCCTGTCAGATTCCCTTATTGAGCCTATCCATACTAGACTTGTTTTATTATAATTGATTTTTAATCCCGATAACAAATAAAACCAGTATAACGTATTTTTTACTTCAAGTACTGTGTTTTCGTCATCATCTAAAAAGAGTGTTGTGACGTCTGCAAGTTGAGTAAGTTTATGTTCAGTGTCTCCTATTTTGATACCCTTTATTTGTTGATTATTTCGAATTGCAACTGCTAGTGTAAACAGGAATGTGCGTTGATGTAGAAATGATGAAGAAGATCCAAACTTGTGTGGTAAACTGTACAATCTTTAATACTCATACACTGTGTAGCCACATCATCAGACAATCGCACAAACAGACAAAGAACGCCGCACACGCGCGGTCGCGCGTGCGCGTCCTCTCGCCCCCAGAACCAGAATCTCCAATCCCCCTCCTATTACATCTCTCCCTATATATTCGCCCAAAACTCCCTACATCTTGAGCGCACATGTCACCCGTTCTGTCCAGTTCCAACCGTTCCCCTCATTTCACAATCACCCTAGAAACTGCCTAACCTAGAACCCGCTTATCCAACTCCCTGTAACATCAATGCCGCCGCCCAATATGCGCAACGTTCTGTCTAGCTAGACTATATGGCTAAAACAACTACCAGTCTAGCTCCACGCACTAATCCATGTGACACGTGCAAAAGACACGTTACATTATCTCCCTTTCCCCCAAAACGATGACTAGGGTAGTCATCGACTCGCTGCTCTACTTTAACCTGAACCTAACCAATTCCAAAAAAAATTACTACCCTGATATCTTCCTAACTCAACCCAACAAGAGAAACGTCTTTCTCTCCGATTAAACCACCCACAATCAATACACATAACAACAATCAAAATACAATAAGAGAGCACATATGAAGCGTAGAAAACAAGTAACGATAAAGTTCGATCACAATTTAAGTCAGAAACTCAACACATTTGGCATGAACATTCTGATATCGCTGCAATTATTCTCACTCTTGTGTATTTTTATGGCTGTAACGTACGTGGCGTATGCGTATACAGACACGCATTACCGAAACCACGTCATATCTGGATTATATTCTCATAATCCCAGGGCACACAGGGGCCCATGCACACAGGCATTAATAAACACGGCACTGATGTGGTACTTTGTCACTTCCACACATCATACGGCCAACAAAATCATCATATATCATCCATCATACATCATAAATCATATACAGCCAACAGAAATACGCAAAACTGATTTCATATTTTTGATGAAATGTTTTTGGCCTATAATCAAACTCTAATTGAAGAATGTGTTTAGCGGTCTGACAATATAGTGGAAACGTACCGTCACTGGTTAGCACAAATTCAAGAAAACGATCACAAATTTCTAAACAAAGTTTCACGACAAAGGTTTTCCTAAAAAAAAAACGGTTGGAAGAATATATCATGAAGAAAATACCGCGTTCATAAAACAACTATAAACCTACATATATACATACATACAATGTCAGGTAAGCTTGTGAAACAACTGTGTCGGCGTTCCTTATTCAAAGTTTTATTCCGCTCCGCAAATATATACCCATCGACATAACATATAACATGCACCTTTTGAACTAAAACAGGTATGAGGAATAAAAAAATAACGTATGGTGCATGCTTGCATGGTGTATACAG
>NW_014580758.1:9853-14702 GCF_000485595.1 Priapulus caudatus
GGATGGAAGTCCAGCTGCTACTAATTACTTAGACAGCTCAGTTAAAGCGCGGGGATATTTTTACGACCTCCTCGAATATACTATTTTCTAATATTTGCTATTTTTAAAACTCCACTTCATAGTCTGTCACTATAAACACATCTCTCCGTATTTTGTCTCTACGTTACGCCCAATCATACCAATTGAATACATAGTTATTCATCTCATTTTATTGCGTGTGGCCACAAGCGGTCCATGGGGGCCCGACTGTTCGTGGCGTGGGTTAGTGTGTTGACTAGTACCACCGATGATTTAATGGACTGTAATTTTTCCGTACCTTGGTACGTCACCCAAGGGTTTCGGAGCTTGGCCGTGCCATAACTTCTTAGCAAGTTTTGTATTTTTTTCAGCGCTATTTTACGGAAAAAATCTACTTTCTTCCATTCCTTGCCTCATGTCAGTTTACTAAAGTGATAGTTCCCCCCACAATTGTAAATGGTCGTATTTGATCGCATCTTAAGTACTCCTTTTCTCTCGCAAAAGCGCCTGTCAGATTCGCCTCATTGAGCCTACTCCAGTACTAGAGTTGTGTTTTAATCTATAGTTGATCTTTTTAATCCCGATATCCAAATCACAAACGCAGTGAAAGGTATTTTTTTGTACTGTCAAGTAGGGTGTTTTCGTCATCAATCTTGTAAAAAGAGTGTTGTGTCGTCTGCAAGTTGAGTAAGTTTATATTCAGTGTCTCCTATTTTGATACCCTTTATGTTTGTTCGATTATTTCTAATTGGCAACTGCTAGTATTTCAGCACAAAGGATAAATATATATGGTGAGAGGGGATCTCCTTGTCTACATCCTCGGCCCAAGTTGAAAAATTTTGAAAAATTACCATTTTGAATAATTGTAGAGGTTGGCGTCTTATAGAATTACTCATTGTACTACCAGTTGATGTCTTTATTAGACTTCACGCGAAGTTGTAACCCATATCCAAGTACCGTTTTAGTATTACTAATCTCTCCCAAATGTAGAGCCCCTTCCCCGTGTCAACATAGCTGTTTCAAAATCTGATTATTCTATATAGAAGTTCCCTGGCATCACTTTTGTTTTTCAGCTTTGCATACTATGATATGCGTAATAATACGCCTTCGTATTCCCTCCGCCACCCCTATACCACTCTAACCTGGTATCAACAAACCTTGTTTGCAATCTTCGTGGATTAAAGTGTCTAGAGTTGTTTTTATCCGTTCAGCAATGCAGGACGATGCTAATTTGTAAGACGTATTTAGAAGTGAAATGGGTCTCCAGTTTTTAAAGTCATTTCTTGGTTTACCAGGTTTTGGAATACATGTTATAATACCTTGTAGCTGTGTTATTGAAAGCTGATTTCTTTTGTATGCATTATTTATCGAACGAAGCAGAAAATGACCAATATCATTCCAGAAGAATTTATAAAATCCATGGTGTAACCATCCATACCAGAACTTTTATTATTTTTTGCTCTTTTGAGTGCAAGAAGCAATTCATCATAAGTAATCAAGCCTTCTCTAGCATCTTTATCTTCATCCAAGAGTCTTTTTATTATGTCTGGTTCAATATGTTGGGTTAACAAGTGATCAATATCTTCGGTGTCTTTGCTTTCATACAAATTTTGATAAAAGTTTTTTTGTGCTTCCATGATGTCTTCTAAGTGTGTAATTGTTTGTCCGTTTTCTAATTCTAACTCTTGTATAGATTTGTTTATATGATTTTTGTTTTCCAAGTTACAGAAGTAGCTTGTAGACTTTTCGCCTGATTCATACCATCTTGCCCGTGACCTGATCATAGTTCCTTTGATTTTATCGTTTCACATATTTTCAAGTTCTAAGTTTAATTCCTCCAGTTTGCCAATAAGTTTCTTATAGTTATGTGAGTCCTGTTTAATCAGACATTCAATTTCTTTAATTTGCTTTTCAAGCACAGACTCTAGGTGTAGGGTTTCACGCTTCCTTTTAGCAGAATTGAATATTATTAAT
This sequence comes from Priapulus caudatus, assembly GCF_000485595.1. NCBI lineage: Eukaryota > Metazoa > Priapulida > Priapulimorpha > Priapulimorphida > Priapulidae > Priapulus > Priapulus caudatus. The sequence goes on from NW_014580758.1 coordinate 11,846, forward strand.
CCTCTTAGTATGACTAATAAAGTTTCAAAAAATAATTGATCACTTATTTGGAACTGTATGTCTTTGTTTGTGCAAAACTTTATATTGTCTGGGTTATAGGGACTAGCAGCATATTGGGATTTGATTTCTCCTATTTTATCTTTGATTATTTTTACAAAATTAGTGTCTTTCAATAGAGAGTTATTAAATTTCCAATTTCCTTTGCCCCGGGTATGTTTTGAAATTGGAATACAAATTTGAACTGGAGAGTGATCGGATTTGTATTTTGTAAGTATGTTTGCCGCTGTTATTGTTGAAAGTATATCTTCTGATGTCAAAAAAAAATTAAGTCTTGACATTTTAATTGGATTTTTATGGTGCCAAGTATATTGTTTGTCACATTCATGAAAGGACCGCCAGACGTCTGTTAGTTCTTTCTCTTCAATTATGGTTAACACTTGTTCACGAGCTTTAGGATTATTGACATGTTTATAATTGTATGTATCTTGTGATGGATTTAATACCAGATTCCAATCTCCACACATTAATATACTGTCGTTTTCAAATTCACCGATGATATTGTTTATATTTTTGTAGAATTCTGGGTTGTCATCATTTGGGCCGTAAATATTGACTAGGGTAAATCTTATATAGTTTTCCAGTGTGAGATATATTACTATAAAATTGCCATTTGGGTCACATTTATATTTGTGGATTTCATATTCAAAGTCCTTATTAAAAAGAACGGCAACACCCCTGGAATTTGATGAGTAATGGCTTATAATTGAAAATAATCCCCATTCTGCTTTGACATAATTTTGCATTTTTTCGTTTATATGAGTGTCCTGTAGGCAGGTTATTTGAATTTTTCTTTTCTTTTATTCGCTTAAATATGTCTCTTCTTTTTATTTTATCATTACACCCCCTCACATTCATTGAGACTATCGATATACCATTTTCCATTGTAACCAGTTATATAGTTTGTGATAGGTAGGGTATTCATTTGTGTCAATGGGATCTAAAGGTATTATTAATACAGGTACAGGTATTATTAGTACAGGTGCAGGTATTATTAGTACAGGTACAGGTATTATTAGTACAGGTACAGGTATTATGAGTACAGGTACAGGTATTATTAGCTCTCGAATCCTTCTCGGATACTGTTGCTAGTTCAGTCAAGTTCACAACTACTTAATTATTCGTAGTTGTGTTCCTTCTTTCTGACAGCATGGCAGTACTGAACTAGTATACATTTAGTCTGTGAAGGGCAAGTGTAGTTGCATTTGCATAAACTATTTTAAAAGAATGCGTTTTTTCAAGCCACAATTACTATTTACTAATAGTTATACTGTATGTTTGTGTCTGGATTTGTTCCAGGATGCATGTCGAGATCTTGTTTTGCATACCTGCTGTGTAGTTTCTTTTAATAATTCTTCATGTAGGCTTACCATGTAGAGATAAAATGTTGGAGTGATCATAGTGCTTTGAAATTGCTAATAACTGATAAAAACATGCCAGATGAATATTTAGCAGGTAGCATGTCATGATTGTTGTATGCGCGATAAATGGTTGCTTGTGTAGTGAGGAGATCCCTTAATTTTCAAATTTCGATGAAAGTGTGTCAGCTGTAGCTACATCACTCATTTTTGTGCGCATCGCCCCTATTATTCGCAAGATGCTTCTTCTTCGTTACTCTTCTTGCAAATGGGATGGCGGGGGTACCCTCCACCGCCACCATTCATTTGCAAGACACTTTGGCAAGGATGTTTCTTTTCCTTTTTTCGTTCTTCTCTTTCTTTTCTTGCAAATGATTAGGGGGGCGACCGCCCCCCCCCCCCCTGCCCCCCCTGTGCGCGCCCCTGGTGCTACGTGTCTACGTCCTTTTGGTGTTCGTTTAGGCGGGTTTTAAATTATTCGGCCGGTTTCTTCCCATCGTAACTTCTTTCAACACATAGCACACGTTTATCTTATAGACGCAGTCGCCGTAGTGTTGTGCATCGTCTGTTCTGTCTTTAGCGATTGTACAAAATGCCGTTTTAAGAGTCTCAAACGTCTGAACTGTTCACGCCCCCGCCTGCAGTTTTAGGTTGACAGCTGTATACTAACGTCCGGACACCCTCGACGTAGGGCTAGGTAGATTGCATCGTCTTCGTTTCTTCTCCCGAGGAGGTTTTCTTTTGGGATGATGTTTTTTCCCGTTGTGGCTATGACTCTTTGGACACTTTATCGAGTGTCCAATTGGGTATAGCCGCATTTTCCTAATGCGTATCGACATTTATTGTATATTATAGACAGTTCAAACTTAAATGTATTCCGTCCACACAAAGTGTGATAATCTTCAAATGAACAGTATTTCTTGAATTTGATAAAGGATTATAACAGAAAGCATAATTAAGAACTAGGAGAAAAGAGCTTTAATGCATGTTATCTCCAATACTTCAGTTATTTAATTATGTTAACGCATACTATTTTTGTTAAACGAACAAAATTATTATCAGTGTTCAGTAACATAATCACATAAACATTTCTTTGATAAGGGTGGTGTAATACGTAGTAGGTATGGACTACTTCCTACGTGCATGCACACATTCTATAATCTAGAGCCCTATTATTGTTACGTCAGCGCGGATTGATATCACTCTCTCTTGTTCGCCAGTTCGTGTGTGTCAAGCAGCAAAATATCTACCAGCTCCAGCATTAAACTACCTTTTTGAGTTACAACACTCTTCGTCATTACTCAACAACTACTACGAGGAAATATGCCGAATGTGCTGCTGAGACTGAGTTGTATGTTCTTTTACTTGAATATGTTTACAAGAATGATGGAGTTTATCGTTTGAGGAGTATATCACCGTATCCCCTCCCCCAAATGCTAACA
>NW_014580759.1:0-8493 GCF_000485595.1 Priapulus caudatus
TCTTCAACATCATGTTGAAGGAGAAGAGACCAAATCTCACCAAGTACACAAAGACTCTGAGATCGAAATTAGGAGGATGTCGCGGAATACTAAGAACGCAGCAAATGTACAGTGCCGTGGTAATTGCAGGCCCTCGGCTCTATAGAGAATGCGTCTGCTGCCAGAAGAACCCGTTAAGGAACTCCTGGCCCACCACCACTGCCCAAGAAGCTGCAGGAAATCGCACTACTGGGCAACAGCCAGACATCCTGTGAAAAATTCTCGATTAAAATTCCCTTATATGCTGCCAGCCGCTTGGGACAACGCCGTCAACCAGCAATCAGAAGCGCACCGGCCTAACTACCGCTACTCCACTCTTGGAAACTAATAATAATAATAATAATAATAATAATAATAATAATAATAATAATAATAATACATAATAATAATAATACATATTAATAATAATGAGGGGTTTCTATACGCGCTGACGTTGCGGCGTTGGCCTAAGCCGAAACCGAGGCCCTATCTCTAATCGTCTGCTCAACTTATGCTTATGACACGAATACGCCACATGATGTATTCATTAACGTGCTCACTAATAGTATTCAAGGCTGTGCCGACATAAGCTGGGTAAAAATAAGGGGTTAAAAAACGCAGCGAGGCCTGCGCACGCTCTGTACTACTGTAGCATCTCGGTTTGTTCGTTACAAATCAGATTGTAGAACACGTGTATATACTATAGAAGGTTGACACTAGAAAAGACGTTCTATGCGAGCTTTAACATCTGTAAGTTGTCCCATATATAACACACTGTCTGTCTAGCTCTGGCATGTGAGTTTATTCTGGTATTGACTATGTAGGGCTATGTAGGGTATATATATATATATATATATAAATATATAATATATACTAATATATATATAGTCCATGTTTTTTTAATTTAAAACATAAATGTCTACTTGCCGTTCGTAATGCATGCATTCAGTACTCGGAACCACACTGGCACAAGTAGGCTTTTCCGTGAATAACTTCTTCGTCTGCTAACTAAGCCGCTTCGGTGGGTGAGCTCCGCCATACGCGCTACGGTTACCTGTGTGAAAGGCGCAATCGCATAAAAGTACATGGCATCCAGAGAGACAGGATACTAAGATTGCAGTCGGCACACGCTTTGCCTGTTGATTCCTGAGCCTGCGCGCCGCGATCGAGACGCCAAAAAACAGCTTCTGCGCGATATGCGCACGCGGCCCGCGGGGAATTTTAATGTATATTGCTGCTCCGCCGGTGGAGCACGGTCGCCAAATTCCCAAGCCCGCGCGCACCGGCTCCACAGCGTCAGCGGGCAAGCCAGCTCTGTAGTTTTAGAGCCATAAGGCAATGCAGCTTTGTTCTAAATCAAGAACTACTCGGCCTGGCCAAATAAGAGCAATATACAAACCTTTTTGAATTTCTCTGGACTAGTCAGTCAAAGCGGCTTTTGAAGGTCCATTACGCACAGAGCCCTTCCCAATTGAAATGAACCCATGAACACCTTGTCAAGTGAAATTGCTGTTTTTCGGAACCCAAAGAAAAGTCCTCCTCTACATGCACCCCTCCCTGATCAAATCACGCATTCCAGGCCGCAAACAATAACCAGAGATGAAAATTGTGCTAGGTTTATGGCGCTGCGACGCACGTGCATTGACGTACAAGACTGATGAAAGCACAGCCACTTGGAACGCTCGTCAATAAAAATATATCGTTCACAGCAATTTTCACAATGCATCGACGCCTGGGTGTGCAAAATAGGTGAAACGTATCGTGAAACATATACGGTTAGTTACTTACCTGCCGACACGATATCCGCTGACTAACTGACACACTAAATGGTGGCTTAAAATGCTTCCATGCGCAACCTTAAAGAAATAGGCTGAGAATTTTACCAGGTTATAATCGCCAGAACTCCGAACAGCCGTACGTCACAAAGCTATAACGTAAAACAAACATCGCGTGTCCAGGCGATGCCTGCCTCAACTCGCAGGCCGTTAGCCAAGCCATGAAAAGCGCCGCGGCGCAACGACATGCACACACACAGCTACGTTCACTTAGGCTAAAAACAAATTTGTGACGTACTATCGATAGCCGGAGTTAGCGAATTTTTTGGATATTAAGGGTTTAGAAAAAACTTTAATGTTAAATGAATGACGCACTCGTTCACTTCCGGAAGCGAGTAGAAAATGCCCGCAAAATTTCTACTTCGATGCGAAATGCATACAGCGGGGCATTTTCATATTTATGGCGAAAATGCTAAGCCAAGCTTGGCGAAAGCACAGTAGGTTACAGTAACGCGTCACGTTCGTTGAACGCCCCATTCATGCCCATCAACCGAAGAAGGCGGGCTTGATTGCTGCATTACGGGAGACTGCGAAAAGTTCAACTGAGAACAACGTAGCGCAGTGCCGGCTAAACACGGGTTATTCGTATTTGTGCGCAAACCTCCGTATCGAGGCGAAACCGCTTCTAACATAGGCGGAATGCCCTAGCTTCTTGGAGACGGGCGATTTGGCTGGCTCCAATGGGTCCCCATCATGCTTAAAAATATCAAAGACTGCTGCCCGGCGTAGGCTGGCTATTCGCGCAAGACACAAAGTGGTCAAATCCTCGGCGCCCGCCGGCCATCATGGCGCATCACGTTCTAGATGGCAGACGGTCAACCGCGATAGCTGCGCATGGCGTGTTCTGACAACACGATAATCATCTCGCTCTTGTAGACATTTTCTTAGATGCTGTTTACGTTTTTTTTAAGTTTAAAAACACGCGTACATAGTACAGGTAGAGGTGCGGTGCGCGCGTATTTGCTGCGCACCGTGATGTGGATTAGCTTTACTAGCTTTAAACCGCCCATCATGACATTGCGACGTGGTATGTGGTACAGACGGCGGGCTTGAAATCACTACATCACGGGCTTGTGGAAAGGACGACTGGGGCAAGTATTCATACGAAAATATGCCAGCGAAGTAAGCATATAGATCCTAAGTGATCAGTGGCTTTGTTTTTTTTCTTTTTTTCTTGTTTCTAGTCTTTTTTTTTTTCTTCTTTTTCCTTCAGCAAGGCCGACATTTAATGGCATGTATTGATCTATCCCATAAGAAAATTTTATCGCGCCAATGTAAAACTATTATATATATATATCTCAAGAGCAGATTAAGAGAGCGGCAGGAGATAGTGTGCTGTATGGTGTGTCATGGCGCGTTCTTGGGTGTCACGGTGTGTCTCTCTCTGCGTTTGTACTGGGAGAGACAGAGAGAGATTTAGCTGGAGAGAGAGGACGAGAGAGGAGACAAGAGGGAGATAGACGAGCATGGGAGCGAGGATGATGGGTTGGAGACGAGCGAGGCAGGGAGGGCGAGAAGAAGAGAAGCAGAGAAAGACAAGTAGAGAATTAGAGCGGGCCCAAGAAAGCGATGCGGCCGGCGCGAAAACAGAGACCGCGGCTGAACGAGTTAGCAGAGAAACTCATTGATAGGCCGAATTCGCATATTATAGAAACGGAAAGAGGAAAAGTGAATATTTTCGCCATGGCAACGTTACACTATTGGCCACGTTGACAAACAGGGGGCGCTGCCGGCACAGGGGCGTAGCCTGTGCAGCCTCGCCTAAGCTTGACGGAGACGTTGTTGTGTGTGTGTGTCGTGTGTGTCGTGTCGTTGCGTGGTGCGTGTGCGTGTCGCGTGTGCGTCGGTGCGTGCGGTGCGCGGTACGGGCGCGTGCGTGTGCGCGGGTGTCGTTTGCGTGTGGCGGTGTCACGTGTGCGTGTGCTATTGTGTGCTGCGTGTGTGTGTGTGTGTTGCGTGCGTTGCGCTGCTACGCGTGCCGTGCGGTGCGTGCGTGCGTGCGGTGGTGGTGTGTGTGATGTGGGCGCGCCGTGGGTGTGCGGGTGTGGGGTTGGTGTGTCTTGTGTGCCGCGGTCTGCTGGCTGGCTGCTTTGTTTCGCGTTTGGTTTTTTGTTTTGTGTCGGTGGGGGCCGCTGTGGCTGGCTGTGTGTGTGTGTGTGTTCGTCGTGTGCGTGTGGGTCTGAGTGCGTGTGACGTGCGTTGTGGGCGTGTGTGTGCTGTGTGTGGTGTGTGTGTGTGTGTGTGTGGTATGTGTGTGTAGGTTTTTTCAGGATGTGTGTTGTGGTGTGCTGTGTGTGTGTGTTGGTGTGTATGTTATGTGCTGTGGTGTGTGTGTTGTGTGTGGTGGTGTATGGTGCTGTGCGTGTGGCGGATGACGAGTGTGCGTGCTGGTGTGCGTCGGTGCTGTGTGTGTGTGCTCGCGCGGCGCGCGGGGCGCGTGGTCGGTCGTGTGTGTGTGTGGTGTGTATGTGGTGCTGTGTATGTGTCGTGTCGTGTGTGTGGTTGTGTGGTGATGTGTATGTGCTGTGTCCTGCTGCGTGTGGTGCTGTGTCGGTGCTGTGTGTGGTTTGTGCGTGTGTGTGTGTGTGTGGCGTGTGTGTAGTGTCTGTGTGTGCTTGTGTGTATTTTGTGTGGTGTGTGTGTGTGTGCTGTGGAGTGTATGTGTAGTGTGCTGTGTGTGCTGTGGTGTGTGTGTGGGGTGTGTGTGTGTGTGTGTGTGCTGTTGTGGTGTGCTGTGGTGAACTGGGTGATGTGGTGGTGGGTGATGTGTGTGTGTGTGTGAAGTCGTGGGTGTGTGGTGCTGTAGTAGAGATAGCAGTGAAAGATAAATAACGGAGATGTGCTTTTCGTTTTGCGCGTCATGAATCCGTCACGACATCAATAATATTACATTTTAACGTCATTCCCGCTGAATATCGTTCTTGGTTTCTCTCGCACTATTTCTATGTATATGATAATTTCCATACACACAATAACAAATCCCAAATTAATTAAGTGCCCGAATAGTTTTCGTAACAACACGCAGTAAGTGCATGTATAAGTGTATAAACGATGACGATGACTATAATAATATTGATGATAATAATAATTATGTTGTTGTTGTTGTTGTTGTTATTTGTTGGCTTGATGATGATGATGACGTTGTTGTTGTTGTTGTTGTTGTTGATGATGATGATCATGATCATGATGATGATCATGATGATGATAATTGTGATGGTGATGGTTATCATGTTGTTTTTGTTCATGATGCCGGTGATTATAACGATGACAACTTCTCTCATCTCTCTGTGGATGCTGCTGCCGTGGTTTTCCGTGAGTAACGACAGCTCAGTAACCCTCATATATCGTAATTCTGTTATTGTTGTTGAAAGGTGCCAGTAGCGGGATAGGGAAGGCGTTGCCGACAGACCTCGCGAGAAGAGGAGCCAAGGTGGTGCTAGCCTGCCGAGATAGATATGGTGGCGACGAAGCAGCGAGAGAGATCCGGGTGAGCTATATGTGATGTAGCTGCTGCTACTACTGCTGTTGCTGCTACTACTAATACTACTACTACTGACTTACTTACTACTTACTACTACTACTGACTACTACTACTATACTACTACTACTACTACTACACTTTTGCCTGCTTGCTGCTGCTGCTTCCTGTCTAACTACTGCCTACTACTACTACTACTACTTACTACTACTATATACTACTACTACTACTACTACTTACTAACTTACACACTACTACTACTACTACTACTACTACCTTCTACTACTACTACTAACTACGACCTAACTACTACTACTACTGCTGCCTGCTTCTGCTACTAACTACTGCTACTAGTACTACTACTACTACTACTAGCTGACTACTCCACTACGACTACTACTGACTACTACTAGCTACTACTACTACTACTGACTACTTCTACTACTACTAACTACTACTATCTACTACTACTAGCTTACCTGTGGCCGTCGTCTCTGCCTTGGCTGCTGCCGCTTAGCTGCTGCCCTACTGCTGCTGCTGCTGCGCGCTGCCTGCTGCTGCTGATGCTGATGCTGATGCTGTTTGGTATCAGTCGGTAAGTAGGTTGGTGCTGTTGCTACTAGTTACGAGTGCTTACTGCTAGAGATCTTAATTGCTCCTTGGGTCGATCGTATCAGAAGTAATAATAGCAAGTAGCGGAATCCTATCTAATTCTGATCGTATGGCCTACTCCACGGGCCTATTACAACTAGTACTTGCTACTGCCACCGCAGGCGAAGCTGGCCAACATGGGCGGGACAGTAACATGTTGACAGGCATTCTGATACACCACGCCAACACATGTTGCAGAGGCTCTGCCGTTAAAATGGATGTTTTTGTTTTACTTCTCTCTGCGAAAAACGTCTGTTCCCGAGTAAATGTAATTTTCTGGTCACGCGCTGCAAAAAAGGCTCGGCTTCGCTCTGCGCGAAAGACTCGCCTGCAGAGACTATTGCTAACAAGAAACATTCATGCAGTGTGCCTTCTCACTACAACGCAGCGGTGACGTCAGGCTGCACGTCTGAAGCCAGGGCGCCCTTCAGAGGCGGCAAGCAGACCTATAGCCAGCATCCTGAATAGCCGTGCCGTCCCGCTCGTGCGTCTGCTCGTGACTCTGCTTTATCGGGACGGCGGTTTCGTATAAGCCGGCGAGCGACGTAACAGCGCGTCGTGAGGATTATTTTTTCAATGACATGTCACCCACACCTATGCCCGGATGCCCGTGATAGAGGTGTGGGCCGGGGTATTTGCATGCAATAACAAATTATGGACGTCTAGAATCACGCCAGGCTATGTGAGGAAGACTGGGCACTGGCATGTGCGTTATAGAGGAAGACGGACAGAGGAAGAGGGGAGCAAGAGCGTGAGCTAAAGAGAAGAGGGGGATGGCACGAGAAGGAAGGGGAGAAAGAAGTAGAAAAAGAGATAGATGTGCTGGCGGCGCACATGAGAGAAAACTGCAGACCAAACAGAGAGGAGAGAGAGAGGAGAGACAGAGACAGAGAAAGAGAAGAAGAGAGAGAGAGAGAGAGAGAGAGGAGAGAGACGCGAGAAGCGGAAATGAGAGCACAAATAGATAACGAATAGAGCGGGCAGAGAGGGAACAAGGCGAAGGGGAGAGAAACGAGACAGAGCAGAGAACGGAGAGGAGAAAGAGAGAGCGAGGAAAAAGATAAAAAGAAAGAGAGAGAGCTAGGCGGGCGCGCGACATAATCTGGTGTGTATAGCTAATACCGCGTTTTCAGCGAAGTATTTTTCATCGAGTCTCCGTTTAGCGCCGACGCGCGCCTCGTTGCCATGTGAGCCATAATACGGATGAGAACAAGGAGCTGAGTGAAAATCCTCTCGCTAATATCCTCTCGCGTTTATTAAGGCGCGTCTTGCCATTCATCGTCTTGTTTGATGCGCTGCAGACGATACGGGCTCCCGCTGCACGGTAGCTAAGTAGTAGACTAGGCACGGGCTAGCCAGACGCAGCGTTGCCCATAAGAGGGTGACATTCAGCACTCGTCTTTGATTGCCTGCTACCACAGATCTAATAACACGCCAAGCGGCTCTATAGATTGTATGTGAGCCTATTCTAGGTCGACTCGCCGCAATAAGCTTATATATATATATATATATATATATATATATATATATATCTTCATAATCAGTGACGGTAATAACTATAGAATGCATTTAGCACACTTAGCGGTCTAAGCATTTCACTTACGTCATAAGTCTGTACTTCATCACCCATCAGCAACTGACTGCTTATGTAAGGCAGGAAGGGCCTGCTGGACCCTTTACCCTGGGTTAACCATGCCCTGTACCGTGCTCGTACCTTACCTTCTAACATGGGTCAACTGTAATAGTAATACGTATAGAAACAATAATGGTAATATATAGAGGCAATAATGGTAGTATATTATGACAATAATGGTATTGTATAGCCAGTAATGATACTGTATAGCCAGTAATGATAATGTATAGAGACTATAATAGTAATGCACGTATATCCAGTAATAGTTATATATATAACGACTATATGGTTTTATATAGCCAGCAATGATAATGTATAGCGACTATAATGATTATGTCTAGGGACTATAATGATTATGTCTAGGGACTATAATGGTTATGTATTGAGATTATTATGATTATGTATGGAGACAATAATGGTAATGTATTGAGACTATAATGGTTATGTATTGAAACTATAATAGTAATGTATAGCGATTATAATAGTAATGTATAGCCGGTAACGGTAAGCGTCTCCTGCAGAGAGAGGTGAAGGCAGCAGACGTGAAGTTCATGCCTCTCAACCTGTCCAACTTTCGCTCGATCAGGAACTTCGTGGAGGAGTTTCAGCGCAGCGAGTCACGACTGGACATTCTCGTCAACAACGCGGGTACGTGTCCGGGAGGGAGGGAGTCCGGCGGGTGGGTACGTGTCCGGGAGGGAGGGAGGGAGTCCGGCGGGCGGGTACGTGTCCGGGAGGGAGGAAGTCCGGCGGTCGGATACGTGTCCGGGAGGGAGGGAGTCCGGTGGGTGGGTACGTGTCTGGGAGGGAGGGAGTCCGGCGGGTGGGTACGTGTCCGGGAGGGAGGGAGTCCGGCGGGTGGGTACGTGTCCGTGAAG
>NW_014580759.1:12146-12782 GCF_000485595.1 Priapulus caudatus
CAGAGAAAGAGAGAGAGAGAGAGAGAGAGAGAGAGAGAGAGAGAGAGAGAGCGCGAGAAAGGAAATGAGAGACAAATAGATAACGAATGAGGGGCAGAGAGGGAACAAGGAAGGGGGAGAGAAAACGAGACAGAGAGAGAAGGAGAGAGAAAGAGAGAGCGAAGGGGGAAAAAGATAAAGAAAGAGAGAGAGCTAGGGGCGCGCGACATAATCTGTGTGTATAGCTAATACCGCGTCTTCAGCGAAGGATTTTTCAATCGAGTCCTCCTTTAGCTGCCGACGGCGCCTCGTTGATGTGAGCATATACGGATGAGAACAAGGAGGCTGAGTGAAAATCCTCTCGCTAATATCCTCTCGCGTTTTTAAGCGCGTGCTTGCATTCATCGGTCTGTGATGCGCTGCAGACGGATACGGCTCCCGCTGACGTAGCTAAGTAGTAGTAGCACGGTAGCAGACGAGCGTGATAAGAGGGTGACATCAGCACTCGTCTGATGCTGTACCACAGATCTAATAACACGCAGCGGCTCTATAGATTGTATGTGAGCTATTCTAGGTCGACTCGGCAATAGTTATATATATATATATATATATATATATATATATATATATCTATATATATAGTAGTAACGTAACTAA
>NW_014580759.1:14402-14693 GCF_000485595.1 Priapulus caudatus
GTGAAGGAGGGAGTCCGGCGGGTGGGTACGTGTCCGGTGGGTGGGTACGTGTCCGGGAGGGAGGGAGGGAGTCCGGCGGGTGGGTACGTGTCCGGGAGGGAGGGAGTCCGGCGGGCGGGTACGTGTCCGGGAGGGAGGGAGGGAGTACGGCGGGTGGGTACGTGTCCGGGAGGGAGGGAGTCCGGTGGGTGGGTACGTGTCCGGGAAGGAGGAAGGGAGTCCGGTGGGCGGGTACGTGTCCGTGAGGGAGGGAGGGAGTTCGGCGGGTGGGTACGTGTCCGGGAGGGAGGG
>NW_014580760.1:0-9767 GCF_000485595.1 Priapulus caudatus
AGTGTTCGCACGCAAAGATACTGCTCTAGGCCGAGCGATCACGGAAGGCAGCGACGCAGCAAGACGCAGGAGGGGAGGCGCGGTCCGGAGACGTCCCCCTGCCATCATACACGACACGCAGGGACCAGAACGACGTTATCCAGGCCACAGACTACAGCTACGTAAGCCAGGAGGCCCCCTACCCGCAGCAAGCAGCGGCCTACAGCAGAAGAATGTCTCGCCTTCGAGTTGACGGGCATAGAACCAGTTGTACTCGGCTCATCGCTCCTAGCTCCAGCTCCTTGAGCGACTCCACCACCGTCAAGGCGCTGGACCAAGGAAACCGAGCACCCACGACCCCAGCTGATGTGACGGCAATAGTCCGTCGAGCCTGTGCGTGACCTGCCAGGTCGCCCCTCCCGTTAACACAGCTTCTAGGTTCTTGTGAATCAGTCACCTTAATTTCGCCGTCAGACAGTCTGTCCATTGTCGAATCCGACTGTTGGCCCGAGTGAATTTATAATAGTTATGTTCATGTGCGTAGTTAGTCTTTATTTCTCTCGTTACCCCTCGGGTGTTCCGCTTACTTTCTCTTACTCAGTATTTTCAACCATTGATACTGCACCCATAACTGACTAGGTGAGGTATAATGTCGGAATATGAATAAGTTGATAGTGTTTATAGATATATTTATATATACATTCCTCACGATTATAAGATATTAGTATGTTACATATAATATTACAAATATAAATTCAACGAAAATAATCCCAAATTTTTTATTTATATTATAATTTTATATATGGTCAATGGATGTAGTGTGTTCACTCCAATCGGGGTGTGTACAATTATCGTAGAGACCCTCTCTCTAATATATCTCGTGGAACAGAAGCGTAAATAGAAAACCGCTAATCGGCCGCGTCGATCAGGCTCTCACCGAGACTCTGATTCTCTCGCATCACTTATCCATGCTATCCTCTCCATCGTACCCTAATCTTGTTATGATGTTTGTTCCCCGTGATTGTAGAAAACTCACTTCCCTCCGATTTATGAATCTAGTGCTCCGGTATACTCCTACGTGACCGTGCCGAATGCCGACGCTATCGACTCGTATCCGTATATAGATGGGCCCGGACCACAGGGGTGTGACGCTCGCGGACCGCTGAGAGCTCTGGGTGGTCCGCCACGCAAGTGGGCTGGCATCGGCGCTCGAGGTACCAATTCCTGTAACCAGCCGGCCTGCCGAGGCAGCATTTTACTCCAAGCGATTCTCTGTACACTGCAAGTCTATTCGCCTCCAATAGGCGGCAACCCGCGTCTCAACCATCGTTTTGCGCGGCGATATGACGAGCGAGTACGTGTCGGCAAGACGTGACGTGGAAATGTGTCTCCGGTTCATAAGAAACTAGCAGCACAGACCTGTTCCCGAGTATCATGTCAGGATGCTGCATCCCTGTCATGGGTGCTTTATGTTGATAAGCTTTCTCGACCATTTTAATTTTTCATTACAAATCAATTAACTTGACTAGCTGTTTCGATAGTAAATAAATGGTAGTATAATGTTCTCTTTGTATTAAGAAAGACCAAGGTTGCGAATAAATTATTGTTTGCTTGACTTATGTTAGGAAGTCAGCCCTTCTAGGACCATGAATAAAGTTCTTAATGTTTGTGCTGTCAGGTGATGATTGTTGAGCTCATTTGCTCATTCCCGTCCAAGACCGAGTTTCTACAATCGACGCGGATATCAAGCGCACTGCAGGCGGTAAATTGCGGTCGGGTGCCAGTGGGCAGGAGGTCCACGCCCACGGGGCTATGGTTACCAGGGCGCGGCCTACACTTCCCAACCCGCGCTTGTCGGAATTCTCTGGGGCTCGTCGCTGCCACGGTTCTCTCACAGTCGCCTTCCAGACGTTCCTGCGACCTGTCACCAACGGGTCACCAGGCCACGGAGCGACGCACTCGCCGTACGTGCCCGACGCGCCGAAGCGACCGACCGCCCTTCTGCTCCGGCTGAGCAGGGCTCGGAGGTCGTGGCAACTCGCGCCGGTACCGGCGAGAGCGCGGCCCGAGATGTCCTTTGCCGAGGCGGCTGGACGACCACAGAGGGCGTGGGAGTTGCCAGTCGGCATCGCGCGGTTCTCCGAGTCTGAGCTCGAGCGTACGTCTCGTCACGAGGATTTGCCATGTCGTACATGTCGGCTGTTTTCCATCTGCGGGCGTGAGCAGAGTCAGGTGTGGGTAGAGTACTGTACCACAGTGTGACGCAGCCAAGTACCGCCCCCCGTCCGCGGGTGTGTACGACCATAATGTACTACAGCGCTTGGAGCCGCAGCGCGAGAGTGCGAGAGCTAACAGATAATTGTCACGGGCTGGAGAGTACACAGGTGTCGGTAAGATATTGTTACGCCAAGAGCTCGAGAGCAGTATGCAGGTGCTCGGCCTAGCGATATGTACACAGGTGAGCAAGATGGTGAGGTGGCTGCCTTTGTGCGTAAGATATGTACAGCAGGCGTCCGTGAGAAGAGTACAGGTTTTAGGTAAGATAATAGTACACGATGGTGATGTAGAGTTGCAGCGGTCAAGAGATTGATTAAAAGTCGTGAGTGGGCAGATAGATGTACAGAATAGGTATAGGAATAGGTGGTCTCCACCCACGTGTCAGCATGGACCGCCAGCCCTCCCAGTCACCACGGCCCCTCCCATGGGGGCTAAGATACTGTACCACAGGTGAGCGAGTTGCACGCGGGCCTCCACACGACTCATCCCGTCACACGCGTGACCCGACCGCGCCTGCACGGCGGCCGCCCTCGTCGGCAACCGATATCGTCGTACGACAGCCTGCCTCGGTGCGCAGCCAGGCTCAGGCCTGTGGACACACTACTCAGTACACCACGCGTCGCGAGAGCCGCTACCCGCGCTAATTATCATGTACAACAGCGCTGAAGAGAGCTGCACCGGTAGATATGTCACACAGGTTGAGGAGTACACCGCGCCTGCTCTGCGGTAGATATTCGTACAGGCCCGTGGTGAGTGCCTACACCGGTAAGATTTTATCGATACACAGCGGTGAGAGAGCTCGCACCCGGTAACGATATCGCCCACTCACACAGCGCGTGAGTAGAGTGCAGGCTGTGGTAAGATATGCTACACCGCGGTTCGTGCGCCGACCGCCGCAGGTGCATGGTCTGAGTGATGGACTGTACACAGGTGAGAGAGGACCAGGTGCTGAGGTAAGATATGTACACAGCAGACAAGTAGAGAGTGGACAGAGTAAAGATGTATGTACACAGTGTGGGATGAGCAGTGCAGGTGTCCGGTAACGAGATATGATACACAGGGTGAGAGATGTGCACGGGTATAAGATATGCTACACAGGGGGGGTCCGGCCCCGACACCAGAGTGCTACGGTTAAGATCTATGTACACCGAGGTGAGAGGAGTGCACCGGTCAAAGATGATCGCCCCCCTCCCCCCCACGCGTGAGGAGTACAGGGCTTCCGCTGTCGGGAAGATATGTACAAGGAGTGTGCTTGTAAGATATGTACAACGAGGGGGGTGGGCAGGACGAGCTGCAGGCGTTAAGATATGTACCCAGCGTGAGCAGACGTGCCCAGGTGTGGTTGAAAGATATGTACACCAGGTGAGAGGAGTGCAGGGTAAGATATGTAACACAGGTGAGAGATGTCAGGGTGTGGTAAAGACTATGTATTCACCAAGCTCGAGAGGGGAAGTCTGAGGTAAGATATAGTACACAAGTGTATCGACGAGTGCAGGTAAGACTCGATTACCAACCAGAGTGACCGAGAGTACACGCGTCCTGTGTCAGATTGATACACAGGTGAGAGAGTTGCAGGCGGCTGTCTCTGGTAGGATATGTACACAGGTGAGGAGGCTGCAGGTAAGCTCGTACAGCAGGTCACGAGAAAGTACAGGAATCGTAGTAAGATATGTACGACAGAGGTGACTAGACGAGTACAGGTGCTGGCGTAAGATACATGTCAACACAGGTGAGAGAGTTACAGACGTGTGGTAAGATATGTACACCAGAGAGGTGAGAGACAGTACAGGCTGTGGTAAAGATATCGCCTCACAAGGTGAAGAGTGCAGGTAGATATGTTACCAACCAGGTGAGAGAGTGCAGGTGTCGGCTAAGATATGTACACAGGCTGAGGAGAGTAGCAGGTGAAGATATGTACAAAGGTGACGAGAGTGCAGGTAAGATATAGTACACAGCGTGAGAGGAGTACAGGATCCTGTGGTAAGTATATACACAGCGTGAGAAGTGCAGACGTAAGATAGGTGTACACAGCAGTGAGGAGGACAGTGACAGCGTACAAATATGTACACAAGTAGTGAGAGAGATATTCAGGCTGTGTAAGCTATGTACACAGCGTTGAGAGACGTGCAGGTAGATATGTACACAGGTTGAGAGAGTGCAGCGTAAGATATGTACACAGCGAGTGAGAGAGCCTGCAACACGGGAGGGTGTGGGTAAGATATAGTCACAGGGGTCGAGGAAAGTACAGCGTGGGTGAAGTATGTCACAGGTTGAGAGCGAGTACAGGTGTGAGTAAGATATGTGACCACAGCCGGTGAGCAGAGCTATTCAGGGTAGTGTTGGTAAGATATGTCACAGGTGAGTGGTGAGAGAAGCTCAGGGTTTGGCGGTACAAATATGTCGACAGTGAGAGAGCTACAGCGTGTGGCTCAACGATATGTAACACGGTGGGAGGAGTGCAGGCTAAGTATAGTACACAGGTGAGAGCAGTGCCACGGGGCTGTGGTAAGATATGACACAGGTGAAGAGAGTACAGCGTTTTGGTAATATGTTCAGTAGTATGTCTACGATATTGAGCATTGCTCTGCGCTCTGTGCTGGGACGACTGTGACTCAGATGGCCACCCAAATAATTGGTCTTTTTCTGTTTCTCTAGCGAGAAATATGTTAGGAGGTCCGGTAATTGTAGATAATAAATTGGGTGTATGTCTTGGCTATAGAGTATTCCACATGTAGGTGCGTCCGGGTGTATGTACATGTGCGTCGTGCGTGTAGGCGTCATTGATCGTGTCCTTTAGGGATACTCTCAAGGTCCTTTAGGCCAAATTTTACCGAGTGTTTCATGTTTCAACTGTTATTCGATGGGCCTACAGTCTATGTCGGCCAGCCTCTGTATGACGCAAATTATCTCCATATAACCGCGTACATGTCTGAAACTTTATTAGAGGCGTTTTGATTGCCTTTCGTACACGTGCATTCGTGCGAAGCAGACAGCTGACGTTCACTGATGCACGGTCGAGACATGCATTATCGAAACCAGAATTTTCCCGTATGTATTCACTAAGGCCCGAGTAATCATTCTCAGGCCCATCACACCCCTCCTACAGCTGTCATCTGCCAGTTGATACGTTGAATTGCACGCGCGACCGTAAAATCAGCCGGCGTTTCCGTTGTTTACACACCTTTGATTTAGGCGCCGTGTTTGTTGCACACATAGATTAGTAACGGCCATGCCAGTACGACATCCTGGTACGCCGCGTTTTGATCGCAAGTGCTGGTGTTAACCGTCGAATATTCTCACAAGTTTCTCCAAGGTGCTGGAGACATATTACCAATTTTGTTCTGGTGTCAATTAATCATGGATTATTGTCGCAGTCAAGTAACTAACACGTAGATATATCGACATACGTTCACCCAGTTTTGCATCACAGGCGGTCATGCAGTTGTGAAAAATAGAAAAATGGCTGATGTCTCCTATTTCGATTTCCGTGACATAGTAGCGATGCGTATAAATGGATATTTCCTCTGTGCATCTACAACTCGGATTAACTTTAATTTCACACTCTGTCTGTAATCGACACTGAAAACAGGGATTGGTTATTAAGGCTGGTCTATATATGTATGTATCTCATATTTAATATATCAACATCCTACTGATCGAGTAGTTTTTTCATTTTTCTAGGTGTAGAATTGATACATTTTATATATGTATATATTCTGTTATGTATTCTTATTTGGTTCTTTATTGTTGTTCTATCTTTGGTCTACTATTTATCTCTACTCTTCTTGTTATGTATATAATATATTTTTTCTTTTATATTCTTACATATAATATTATTATTGTTATTCTTACTATATTTATATGTTTTGTGTCTTTTTTGTTCATATTATTCATGAAACTGTCGGCAAGCTGTATTCCTCTATAAGGATAATTTATTTATCATATATATTGATTTATTTGTTCATGGGCTATTTATTATCTAATAGTATGTCTATCTTTGCATGTCCCTCTATTGTTGTCTATATATTGGGATTTTATGATGAATTCTTAATGTATCGTAGTTTTGTGGCACTAGTTGTCCACCTAATTACTAGTGTTATTTTGTTTGATTGTTGTATGTTGTGTGTTGGTGTGTGTGTGTGTGAAGGGTAGTTTAGGGGGTTATGTGGGTGAGTGCTAGTCCTTGTGCGTGTTATTTCTTGTATTGGCTCCAGCTGGGAGGCGCAGCTAGCCGCTGGGTGCCGGCCTGGGTGGTAGGCGTGGGGATGACGGGTGGTACAAGGGTATGTGTGCGCTGATTTCATTTTCTATTGTTAATCGTATTATCCATCTCTTATGGTCTTTATTTAGTTATCCTACTGATCGGGTGTGTTTGTTACCTTATTCTTGTGGATAGGAGAGCCTGCGGAGGGATCTTCTTCCGTGCGGACAGTGAACTCATTATTTCGTTTCCTCTCCTCTCTATCTCTATCTTATTTTTGGCTTTTGTTCTCTTGTTTCTCTCTTGTATCTTACCGTTGTTTCTTTGTCCTGCATGTTCTGTTGTGCCTTTGTGGTATGATGTGTGTTGCGCGTCGATATCTCTGCAAAATCGCATCGTCGTTCGGGGTCAGATCAGCTTCAAAGGTCATACTTTACAGATTTAGCAGATGCTTCTTGTAGAAATGTCACCGAGTTTAATTGAAATTTATATTTATTTTTTTTCAATTTAATGCTAGTGTATTTATTCAATTTATATTAAAAAATTCAATTCGTTTTAAGCTTACGTTTATGTTAGAGTCTAGTATTAGCTTCTTAGATTAGCATTCTATAAGACTAATAATATTTTTTTTTGATTTCAATATATAATGTAATTATAGAGTGAAGAATGGACTAGATATTTTAGAGACGCACAATCTCCTGAACGATGTTTCTACACTCGTCAGTCGTACGGAATCAGACGGCAACTCGTGATC
Source organism: Priapulus caudatus (assembly GCF_000485595.1). Classification (NCBI taxonomy): domain Eukaryota; kingdom Metazoa; phylum Priapulida; class Priapulimorpha; order Priapulimorphida; family Priapulidae; genus Priapulus; species Priapulus caudatus. The sequence goes on from NW_014580760.1 coordinate 7,212, forward strand.
GTCAAAATCTGCAAGCGATTGAATCCGTGGAGCGTGAGTTAATGCCCATTCGTCTAACGTTTCCTCCGCCGCGCTCACGGCCACGGCTCACAGCTTCGTCGGTTGTCAACCTGGCGTGGCGGTGTCGCACGAACACGCCCACGCCTACGGCAGCTACGCGGGCCGCGCCACGGCATCAGAGCAGACAGCGCAGAGACGGTAGCCTGGGTTACATGTCCCGTGTTCTAGGGGGAGGCAGTACGAGAGGGTGGGAGCCTGCCACATGAGCCTGCAACGCACGACACTGAACAGACCTGATTTCCAGCGCCATCTCTAGCAGCAGCTTGCCACAGTTTCAGTGGGGACTCTTCTCATCCGATCCCTGATGAAATGGAGGGGTGTGTGTTTCCGTCCACCCCCACCGACGTCTTAATTAATATTAATTCGTTAATATCGATGACGTCTTTCCAATTGATTCTGCATGGCTAAATCTTCTATTATACAGTTAGGTCTCACTTAAGTATGTACCCCGCCGCCCATGCATGCTATATACATCCCTATATTACATCAAGGCCTTAATATCTTCTCTATAATGGTTAAGGGTGAGATTTCCGCTCAATGGTTCATTATGTGGTATTGTTATTTAATAATCCATACAATACATGTTCTGTCGTTTGGATTTTGAAATCTACGATGTGAACTTTGGTCTCATGTGTCCCATGTTGCCCGTACAGCCGGTAGTTAAGCATGAGGGGCTGAGCAGCATTAGAACACGGTCAGGTGTTATTGTGATGCCAGACACAACGTTTCAAGGAATCGATAGACAGAAGACGCATCTAAAGACAGACGGCTGTGATCAGGAGTGGAAGGGCGATCTGTGACATCTTCCTTTCTGCCTCTCCATGCTAGAGGCAGTCAGAGGTTAAACCTTCCCATCTTTCTCTCTTACTCCCCTCTCGGTTAGGATTACCGTAAAACTTCCCCTCCTTCTCTCCCCTCTGTGTTGCCGTGCCCGCGCGCTCAAATCCTTCCATCGTTCCCTTCTGCTCCCCTCCATTTGCTAGAGGCAGCTCTCAGCCCTAGACGTAAACCTTCCCATCTCCCTCTCTCCCCTTCATGCTAAGAGGCAGTTCCAGATGCTTAAACCTATCTTCCATCTCCTCTCTCCCCTCATCTTTCGCGCACCGAGTTCAGGTCTACCTGCCAGAGGTCCAACCCTCCACATCCCTCCCTCTCCCTCTCTCTACTTCTATTGGCTAGAGGAATCAGAGGTAACCTCTCCCACCTCTCTCTCTCCCCTCTGCTTAGAGCAGGTCAGAGGCTAAACCTTCCACCTCTCCACTCTCTCCACCTTTCATGGGTTAGAGGCAGTCCAGACGTAAACCTTCCCATCTCCCTCTCTCCCTTCCATGCTAGAGGCACGTTCCGAGAGGTAAACCTTCCCATCTCTCTCTCTCCCCTCATGCTAGAGCATCCAGAGGTAAAACTCTTCCCCCATCTTCCCTCAGCTTAGAGGGCAGTCAGAGGTAAACCTTCCCATTCCCCTCCATTCGCTTGGAGTGCCAGTTCCAGAGGTAATCTTTCCCATCTCCCTCTCTCCTCATCGCTAGAGGGCAGTCCAGAGGTAACACTTCCCACTCTCCCTTTCTCCTCATCGCTGGAGGGCCAGTCCAGAGGTAAAAACCTTCTCTCCCTCTCTGTCCCCTCATGCTCGAGGCAGTCAGAGGTAATACCTGTCCGCATCTCTCTCTCTACCCCTCAATGTTTAGAGGCAGGTCAGACGTAACCTTCCCACCCCATCTCCCTCTCTCCCCTCATGCTAGAGGCAGTCCAGAGGTAAACCCTCTCATCTCCCTTTCTCCTCTCATGCTGGAGGCAGTCCAGAGGTAAACCCTCCCATCTCGATCAAATCGTAGGGAAATTTCCCGGTAAGATCTATTCAGGATAGAGAAGTGATATCTGTCAGTAAGTTGGATGAATTTGTTTAAGAGTTAGAGACGTCTGCATGAGTCATCTCATGTGCTGAGTCAGAGTTAACAGCCGGACGTGCGTCCACTTCTCATACTTCTACTGGCGGTTTCATCGTGGATCCTTGATAGATTGATCAAATGTTGAATTTCATCCGCTAGTAGAACGCATCTGTTATCAGTACAATATTACTAAATCACTGCTACATTAATACAATTATATGTTATCTGTTACCATTACCAATATCAATACTTATCAATATATCATTAATTATCAATAATAATATAATTATATAACTGTATACANACATTTATTTATTGTTTATTGTTTGTTGTTTGTTTATGTGTTTACAGGATATTGCAGGATTCATCATGTATGAGTACAGGTTGTTGTTTACATTTATTTATTGTTTGTTTGTTGTTTGTTTATGTGTTTACAGGATATTGCGGGGTTCATCATGTGTGAGTGCAGGTTGTTGTTTACATTTATTTATTGTTTGTTTGTTGTTTGTTTATGTGTTTACAGGATATTGCGGGCTTCATCATGTATGAGTACAGGTTGTTGTTTACATTTATTTATTGTTTGTTTGTTGTTTGTTTATGTGTTTAC
>NW_014580760.1:12000-15378 GCF_000485595.1 Priapulus caudatus
CATCACTCGTAACACGGGGCCTGGATGATCGTGCGCGCAACGCCCCCGTCACATATATATCTCGACTCTCGCTCGACCGTCTGTCCCGTTCTCACCCTCGCGTCTCGTCTGCTGTAGTTACGTGGAGGCGGTTACCCCGGCAACGGCAACGCTGCATCCCGGCACGCTGCTTGATCAGATCCACGATCGCTGCTGCGACAGCGTGCGCGCGCAGAACCGCACGCAGGAGGAGCAGCGAGGCGCAGGAGGAGGAGGAGGAGGAGGAGGAGGAGGAGGGAGGGCGGGGGAGGAGAAGGAAGGGGAGGTCGCGGAGGAGGTGCGGACATCTGTCATGCAAACATTCGTCTCCTTATCACAGGTGATCACGCGTGTCATAGTGCTACTGACAATGCCATAGTGTCGATGATACGTGATTATAAATATCTGTAATATTATTCAGATTCGAGCCTACTGACAAGTCGCCCTAGATGGCGACTCAGTACATCGGTGACTATAAATGGGATCTGGAGATTATGCTGATTCGAGCTGAGGCTGGGACGAAGGCCATCTGAGAGTTGGACTCGCATACATGATTATCTGAAATATCGTCAATATTATTCCAGCTGACTGACAATGCTATATAATGGATCATACGTGATTATAAATATCTGTGATATCATTCAGCTACTGACAATGCCATAAAATTAATGGCTCATACGTGATTATAAATATCTGTATTGTAGTCATGAGGATGATATTGTGTGCACGTACTGGGGCTTGTTGTCTGAATCATGAGTCATGGGTATGGTGTCGTAGGGTAATACTTGGATGCTGGTGATACGTATAACCATGCGTGTGTTCACCACGTGTTTACTACGTGTTCATCACGTGTTTACTACGTGTTTAGCACATGTTTACTGTGTGTTTTGCAGGTGAACATCTGCATACTGCAGGCGTCTATCGTCGAGGAGATCATCTCTTTCCAAGCCCTCGACCATATCAAGGACGTCACGTGCGTGTCCCTGCTCGGCGTTGCTCTCACCTCCATCTCCGCTCAGTTCTTCAACAAGGTCTGTGTAGCTATATAGCTGCTGTAGATGCAAGCTACCGCGCACGTGACTGTTTTTTTTTTATTTTTTTTTTCTGGCACGTGTGAAAATAACCGCGTTAATAGCTACAAACTACTTGCGAGTCACTACTTGCAACTAGTTTACATGTGCAAGTCTTACTTGCACGTGTGAAATAATCGTGATTAGAGTATGTGTATATATTATAAAAGTGCAAATCCAAAGAAATGAATCACGTTTCTAGAGACTACATTTTAATGTAAAATTGGGAACTAGTACCACAAAAATAATGCACGTTCAATTCATCACAATTACTCCCCGAATGTTTATGCTAAATACAACACAGAACAGCAACAACAACAACAACATCATAAAATAGTAGCAACACACAGTAACAGCAGAACATACAACAGCAACAACAACAACAACAACATTAACAACAACAGCAACAACATTAACAACAGCAACAACAACAACAGCAACATTAACAACAGCAACAACAACAACAACACCAGCAACAACAACAACAACAGCAACAACAAGAACAACAACACAACAACAACACCAGCAACAACACACATCACGTAACAACATTGTTACTGCTGGACAGGTCAGTTCTAAGCGAGCGATACAGAGTGGGGCGGACAGCCCCCGGCAGCCGTCCGCCGCCGCCGCCGCCACCGCCGCTGCAGCCCACGGTTGCAGGAAGGTGAAGCGAGATCGATCCACTAGCCTCGACACGAGCGCATACGCAGACGCGTGCGCCGAGAAACGCACCATGGAGGTCGCCTGCAAGGTCAACGTGGGCAGGTGGGTGTGTGTGGGGTTGGAGGTCGCCTGCAAGGTCAACGTGGGCAGGTGGGTGGCTCGCACGTGCTCCCATGGGTGTGGAGGTCATGTCCAAATTCAACATCGATGTATATAATATATATATATATATATATATATATATATACTATGTGCATCTATATTATTCATTCCATTGTTCATAGCAGAACGTAGTAGGTGTAGGTGTAAAGCATTACATTGCTTGCATCCCAATCCTGGAGATCGTCACCTCAACACGACCCGCCCCCCTACGCAGCGCCCCCCTAATGGTCGTTGGTCGTTGCCGCAGGTTACACGCTCAGCTTCGCCGCATGAGGAATAGTGTCGCGATGATCCAGCAGGCGGCGCTGACGGTCATCCCGCCGCACAAGTCTCGCGTTCTCTTCACATTCGAGCGCGTTCCGCCGCGCGTGCCGCTGCCACGAGAGGGCAGCAGGGGCACGGCGAGCTCGCACGTCGACAGTGAGGCCACCGAGCAGGTATGCAGCGCCATCGTGTGGCCAAGTCATTTTATTGTTTAAATTTGTTTTATTTATTTGTTGTTTATTTATTGTTTATTTGTTGTTTGTGTTTACAGGACATTGCAGGGTTTATCATGTGTGAGTGCGGTTTGCTGTTTACATTTATTTATTGTTTATTGTTTATTGTTTATTTGTGTGTTTGTTTATGTGTTTACAGGACATAGCCGGCTTCATCATGTATGAGTGCAGGTTGTTGTTTACATTTATTTATTGTTTGTTTGTTGTTTGTTTATGTGTTTACAGGATATTGCAGGGTTCATCATGTGTGAGTGCAGGTTGTTGTTTACATTTATTTATTGTTTATTTGTGTTTGTTTATGTGTTTACAGGATATTGCGGGGTTCATCATGTGTGAGTGCGGCTTGGAGAACATAGAGGTCGGCATCGTCAAGCGAATCGGATTCTCGGATGGCGCCGGCGGCTGCGGGGGAGGATCCGAGGAGACCCTCATCGATGGCAAGGGGAGGAGGGCGTGCAGCGAGGGAGGGGGAGGGGGAGGCAGGGGTCTGCCCGCTGTGCCCTCTGATGTGTCGGAATATGGAAGCTCCATCAACGACGGCACGCTCAAGGTGGGTCGCTCGCTGGCAACCTGCCAAATATTCTCGCAGTAGCTCTACGCTTAGTCGTCATTGTTGTTGTAGACGGTAGGCTGTATTTTTATTTCAGCATTTTATTGTTTTCATAGCTTTTTAATATAGTTACCTAATAACCGTATTCAGTAATTTAACTGAACTTTCATTTGAAATGGGTTTGAATTTCCAGTGATGTTGGAATTGTTTTTCTGGATATAACGTTGAAATTCTCAGATGTTGGACAACTCAATATAACTATTATGTTAACATTATTAACACCTGTCTAGAGATATAGAGATAGAGGGCATGCAAGCGGGCAAAGTGATAGAGAGAGGGAAAGAGAGAGAGAGAGAGGAGGAGAGAGAGAGAGAGAGAGAGAGAGAGAGAGAGAGAGAGAGAGAGAGAGAGAGAG
>NW_014580760.1:15929-16355 GCF_000485595.1 Priapulus caudatus
TACACACACACGCACGCACGCACGCACGCACGCACGCACGCACGCACGCACGCACACACACACGCATATAATATAAATATAATAATTAGTACCATGGTATTTACATATATACACTGCTGAGGCTCGTGCGTGTGCGTTGCCATGGTTACAGGTTAGACTGGCACCTGCTGAGCACGGCTACCCCGGCCATCGACGCCTGGCTCAACCCGGGCGACAAGTTTGTGCAGGCGGTGAAGCGGCTGCTGCGCGAGACTCGTCACCGTAGCAACAGCGTGCTCGCCTGCATGATGACTGAGGCGCTCGACATACGAGCCATCCACGTGTCTCGCAAGGTGCGCCCCCTGGTGGTCGAGGGGGAGGTGCGCCCCCTGGGGGCTGCGGGGAGGTGCGCCCCCTGTGGGCTGCGGGGGGAGATGCCGCCTAGCA
>NW_014580760.1:17064-20867 GCF_000485595.1 Priapulus caudatus
CCAATCAATATCCTTAAAAATATCACATGACACACAAAATGGCGACAACCATCTTGGATGTCATGTGACAGCGGCGCTGTACGCAGTGTTTCTGTATGTTTTGCTCAGCTGTGTGCTGTGTCGGGTGGCGTGTGTGCGCTTGCTCGCCGAGCAGAACGCGAAACGCTGGAAAACAAAAAATTTTCTGTGTGTGCGTTGTGCTTTAGTTAATCTGCAACCTATGTGGTGTTGACTTCATGTAAATATGAATGAATCCATCTTCACGAAACAACTATTATATTGATAATTAAATTATTAACTAAATCAAACAGTTTAACTAATAGTTTAATCAATTTTATTACATTACAAAACACGACAATAATCGTTTGCGACCGTAATGACGAGACGTTACGTCACGTTGCAGGCTAAATCCAGTAAGGTGGCGCCACTGTCCAGGGTGCTCCTTGATGACCCATCGTGTCAGCTGATGAACGTTCTTCATCGTTACCTGCTGCACACAAACCTCAGCGACATCGAGGCGTCCGTGAACACTGACGTCGCACCCGACCTAAGAACCCTGCAGAGAGGCACTTATACACATCTTACTGGGTTCCTGGGGCCCCTAATTTTATTGTTATTATACCATGAACTGTTATAATAATTATTCGCGATCGTAACCGTAAATCGTAACTTCTCTCCCCTTCCCTCGGTCAAACCTTGTCAAGAAACTTCTTGAGTAGCTATGTAGTCATAAGTCTGAAATTGCGTTTTGTACGTTTTGAAAACGCTTGTGCGTGAAGTGTTGTAAACCGTGTGTGAATGTGAATGAATCTGTCCTCACATAACGATGATTACATTATAATTTGAATTAATTAAATTAATAACTAAATTAACTAAATTTTTAACTAAAGTTTAATATATAATTAATGATCAAATTAAATAAATAATTAATGAATAAATTAACCATTATTATTATAATTATTATACGATGAAATGTAATAATAATTATTCGCGATCGTAATCGTAAACGGTAACTTCGCTCGCGTTGTAGACTGCCGCCGCGCGTCTCTCATCGCTCGCTCTCCCCCCTTCGCGCAGGTCTGATGGCGCTGACCAGGCAGTGGAAGCGTCTCGTCTACATGCCGGCCGTCATGCAGGCGACGATAGCCGGCCGTCTGCACAAACACGGCTTCCACCCACAGCAGCAGCACCGTCGCCGCGGCAACGCCGCAGACTCGATCACCGACGACGATGATGACACGCCGGGGTCAGGCACAGAGACAGCGAGCGAGGAGGATGAGGAGGAGGAGGAAGGGGGGATGCTACAGGGGGAGGGGGAGGGGGTAGGAGGCAGCCCTCTGAAGACACTGGGATATGGTTATCAGCAGTCTACTAGCACAGGTGCGTTCTCTCTCTCTCTTTCTCTCTCTCTCTCTATAGCATAGCATCTACATTCAATTAGCTATTGTTATTGCGTATAGTATAGCATAGCAGCATATAGCATAGCATAGCATAGAATAGAATAGCATCATATCGCATAACATAGCATAGAATAGCACGGAATAGCCTAGCATGGCATCACATAGTGCTGGTGGTATTAATGATGATGACTTATAGGTTATTGTTTATAATCATTTACTCTAACATGTCTTTGCTATCGTGTGCAGTTATTATTTATATTAAAAAAATTGTGTGTAACATATCTGTCACAGGTAACCTGTTTAATCGAAAGAGGAAAAAGCAGAATGAAGCTGACCGGCCGTTACACCAGGATTCACCAGGTAGTGAAGAAGATAGAGATACAGAGAGAGAGATGAAGAAGGGGGGGTGGGAGGGTAGAGATATATGTGATACATATATGTGTGTGTACATCTACCTGGGCGCATGTGTCCATATTACAGATGTGTGTCCATCACAGGTGTATGTGTATACCTACTATACTCATCTGTATATATGCACATGTGTTCATAACAGGTGTGTATCTGTATCTACCTGTGTGTGTCTCCATCACAGGTGTACATGTGTACTTACCTATACAGGTGTGTAGCTGTATCTACCTGTGTGTATGTGTGTCCATCACAGGTGTACGTGTGTACTTACCTATACAGGTGTGTATCTATAAGGTGTGTATCTATATCTACCTGTGTACATCTCCATCCACAGTGTACGTGTGTACTTACCTATACAGGTTGTATCTTATCTACCTGTGTACATCTCCATCACAGGTGTAGTGTGTTACTTACCTATACAGGTGTGTAGCTTATAACCTCTGTGTACATCTCCATCACAGGTGTACGTGTGTACTTACTGATACAGGTGTGTATCTATATCTACCTGTGTACATCTCCATCACAGGTGTATGTGTGTACTTACCTATACAGGTGTGTATCTATATCTACCTGTGTACATCTCCATCACAGGTGTATGTGTGTACTTACCTATACAGGTGTGTAGCTGTATTTACCTGTGTACATCTCCATCACAGGTGTACTGCTGGCGAGCAGGGACTCACTGGACATGAAGCCTACGGGCGTCGCCATGGCGACCGCGGCCAGCGACAACGACTTCTGCTGTTCCGTGAGTTCCGTGAGCATCGACCCTAACACGGGCGAGGCCCGCTACTCCTTCTCCCACCCCCACCGCAGCCACGCCACCGCCGCTGCAGTCGCTACGGCAACGGGGATGCAGGATGCTGCGGGCGGCGGGGGCGGGGTGTCGGACGCGGTGTCGGAGGATGATCTGTATCATTGGATGAAGCGGCAGCAGGAGCAGCAGGAGCTGATGGTAGGCGGGGGAGGGGGAGGGAGGGAGGGAGAGAGAGATAGAGGGGAGAGAGAGAGAGAGTGAGCGCAAGGAAGGCAGAGAGAGAGAGAAAGAGAGAGACAGGGATAATGTATGGAACCAAGAGAGCAGAGTGTGGTACAGAGGCAGTAATAGCATGTAAGCGAGCATGAATTATTTATTGTAAGAGACGCGAGACAATGTGCCATTAGGAGGTCCGATGCAACATGTATAAATATATATATAAATTATAAATATTTATATATATATATATATATATATGTAGTATACAAGGTAAAAGCACATAATGCTGCACATAATGCTACGAGTCATGTGCTAGTAGGAGGTCCGATGCAACGCATGATATGTGCCAGTAGGAGGTCCGATGCAATGATATGTGAGAAGAAGAAGAGTGAAGTTACGATGAAGAAGAGGGAGGAGGTGATTGGCGTGAATGTGTTACTGACCCCGTCGTCGTGTCTCGCGTCCCCGGCAGGATGGCAGGAGAGACGTGAGCCCGCGTACGGACACGATGCCGACCCCTCCCACCCAGGAGGACATAGTACCTCCTGCTGCTGAACTGGAGCAGGAGGAGGGAGGTGACGACTACCTCACAGACAGCGCAGTAGGAGAGCAGGCAAGTACAGTGATGCAGCAGCTGGGTGTGATGACGTATGATTGTAGATGTGTCCGGGTATCATAGTAAATAGTGATACACGTAATGTCCAATGTCGGTTTATGTGGGCGAAACCTCCGAACAGTATGTGAAGCACTTGATTTTGAACTTTTCTTCATACTTAAAAAAAATAATGCTGTTATCTATTCATCACTCGTATTATATTTGCTATTTAACGGTATCTTCACGTACCATTATACTGTGCTGTGTAATTTGTAGAATAAGAGCCCCATGCATTTGTTATAATTTTTTATTATAAAATAATATAAAATAATTATATATATATATCTATCTATATATATATATATATATATATCTATCTATCTATATATATATATATATATATCTATATATATATATATATATA
>NW_014580760.1:21867-22537 GCF_000485595.1 Priapulus caudatus
GTGGCGTGTATGTACATGTATATGTGACGTGTATGTACATGTACATGTGGTGTGTATGTACATGTACATGTGGTGTGTATGTACACGTACATGTGGTGTGTATGTACATGTACATGCGACGTGTATGTACACGTACATGTGGCGTGTATGTACACGTACATGTGGTGTGTATGTACATGTACATGTGGTGTGTATGTACACGTACATGTGGCGTGTATGTACACGTACATGTGGTGTGTATGTACATGTACATGTGACGTGTATGTACATGTACATGTGACGTGAATGTACATGTGCATGTGGTGTGTATGTACATGTACATGTGACGTGTATGTACATGTACATGTGATGTGTATGTACATGTACATGTGACGTGTATGTACATGTACATGTGGTGTGTATGTACATGTGCATGTGGTGTGTATGTACATGTACATGTGACGTGTATGTACATGTACATGTGACGTGAATGTACATGTACATGTGATGTGTATGTACATGTACATGTGGTGTGTATGTACATGTACATGTGACGTGTATGTACATGTACATGTGGCGTGTATGTACATGCACATGTGGTGTGTATGTACACGTACATGTGGTGTGTATGTACGCGTACATGTGACGTGTATGTACATGTACATGTGGCGTGTATGTACATGTACATGTG
>NW_014580760.1:23201-24155 GCF_000485595.1 Priapulus caudatus
ACGTTAACTCTCCCCTTCGTTAACTCTCCCCCACGTTAACTCTCCCCTTCGTTAACTCTCCCCCACGTTAACTCTCCCCATCGTTAACTCTCGCCCTCGTTAACTCTCCCCCTCGTTAACAGATGCACATCGTACAGTCGGACGCGCTGCGGAGACAGAAGGCCCGCGCGACCTTCCCCGTTCACCTCAACCCAGACATCGGACGACCGCAGTTCGAATGCGACGGCATCCGCGTGGTGGCGCTGCTGCGGGAGCTGGAGGACCTCGCGAGCAGAGGTGGCGCCCCCACGAGCAGCGGTGGCGCCCCCGCGACGCGCACGGCAGACCTGTTCCTGCACAGCGTCGATGAGTTTGGGCGGCGCCCGACGTCGACGCTTATCACGTTCGAAGTCGTCTGCAACAACATCATGCAGCATGTCAACATGCCCATGCTGCGGCTGCTGCACCAGGTGAGACGCACTGTCTCAACGCTGTCTCAATGCTGTCTCAATGCTGTCTCAATGTTGTGTCAATGCTGTCAGTGCTGTCTCAATGCTGTTTCAAAGCTGTCTCAATGCTGTGTCAATGCTGTCAGTGCTGTGTCAATGCTGTCTCAATGCTGTCAATGCTGTCTCAATGCTGTCTCAATGTTGTGTCAATGCTGTCTCAATGCTGTCTCAATGCTGTCTCAATGCTGTCAATGCTGTCTCAATGCTGTCTCAATGCTGTCAATGCTGTCTCAATGCTGTGTCAATGCTGTCAATGCTGTCTCAATGCTGTGTCAATGCTGTCAATGCTGTCTCAATGCTGTGTCAATGCTGTCAATGCTGTCTCAATGCTGTGTCAATGCTGTCTCAATGCTGTCAATGCTGTCAATGCTGTCTCAATGTTGTGTCAATGCTGTCTCAATGTTGTGTCAATGCTGTCAATGCTGTCTCGATGCTCTCTCAATATAATGTATAGTTTATGTCTATC
>NW_014580761.1:0-10471 GCF_000485595.1 Priapulus caudatus
TATATATATATATATATATATATATATATATATATATGCGCCGTATTATTGCACCCTCCATCATTTTGCCTCCCAAATTTTTCCCTAACTATCTTTTTGCCCCCCAATTTTTTTCCTTACCAGCTTTTTGCCCCATGTTTTCACCGTCGAGCCATCTTTTTCCCATCAATTTTCCCATTTAGGTGGAGCACCCCTACCCCCAAAATAGGCGAGTACCCCCCCCCCCGGACGAAGCCAGCGGGCAAGCTAGCTAGCTAGTGATTCAATGATTTGGTAACAGCAGCCTAACGCAATAAAGCATTAACGTGTTTGCAAAACAAAACATCTGAACGTTGAAATGTACGTGATGCCGTCAAACTGCATTCTAAAAAAAATGCTTCCCCGTGACAAGACACGTACTTATTCCGCATGAAAGCAGGAATTCAATTTGCCTGCTATAGAGGAACTCCAGTACTGTTTCCACGTGTTGCCTTTCTCCTCGATCTATTAACGATGTCAGGCCGTCATTGTTGCGAGCAGCACGTGCGGTGACGTAATTAGCACGTGCAGTGACGTAATTAGCGCGCGAAATGGAGTTTTCGCGCACGCGCGCGGCGAGGATTTGGCGCGAAAGTCACTGTGTACTAAGGAATATTGCGCTGCTGTGTAATTTAGAGGGAATTTGTTCGGCGATGTTCTGAGTAGTTAATAACAGCGGTTAATAACACACACACACACACACACACACACACACACACACACACACACACACACACACACACACACACACACACACACACACACACACACACACACAACACACACACACACACACACACGCACACACACACACACGACACACACGCACACACACACCACACACACACACACACACACACACACATCTCTCTCTCTCTCTCTATAATATAATATAATAGATATAACTTATATATAGATATAATATAATAATAATAGACTAATGTATTATAGATAATAATATAATATAGATAGACATAACTCTATATATAGATTAAATAATATAATAGATATAACTTACTATATAGATATAATTATAAATTAATAGATCATTAACTTATATATAGATATAATATTACTATAATAGAACATAACTTGATATATATAGATATAAATTAATCTAATAGACTATAACTTACTATATAGAATAATATAATATAAATAGATAATAACTCTACTATAGTAGATTTAATATACATATAATAGATTATAATCTTATATATACGATATAATATTAATATTAATAAGACACTATTATATTAAGATATACTATATTTAATTAGATTATAACTATATATTATTAGATATATATACTATTAATAGAGCATTTCATAACTTATATATAGACTATAAGATAATATTAATAGATATAACTTATATATAGATATAATATAATATAATAGATATAACTTTATCAGATATAATATAAATCAATAGATTGCATAACTCTATATATAGATTATATATAATATAGATAAGCAGAAAATCGGCCTTAGCTGGGGAACTAGCAGCACATCGCGAAAAATTCTGCGATTGAATCCATATGTCCAACCTGGACAAAAAAGCAGCTGCTTGCACCCTGTCGCTTCTCCACATATGGTACTTCAATGTCAAACGCTAGCTCCTCCATCCTTCCCCTCTCCTCCTTCTCTCTTCCTCCTTCCTCTCTCTCCCTTCCTTCTCACTATTAATCATTGCCTTCCCTCCTCCTCCCTCTTCCTCTTTCCTCTTTCCATCCTCCTCCTCCGCCTCCCTCCTCCCCTCTCTCCTCCCACCTCCTCCCTCCTCCTCCTCTTCCTCATCCTCCCCCCCCCGTCCATTCCTCTCTCTCCCCCTCCTCCATCCCCTCACGCCTCCTCCTCCCCCTTTTCCCCTCCTCCGCTCCTCACCCCTCTCCTGCTTTCTGCCTCTCCCATCCTTCCCCCTACCCTCCTCCTCCTCTCCTCCCCCTCTTTACATCCTCCTCCCCCTCCCTTCCTCCTCCTCCTCCGCTCCTCTTCTCCTCCTCTCTCCTACCTCCCTCTTCCTCCTTCTCCCTCCTTCCCTTTCCTCCTCCTCCCACTCCTCCTGCGCATCCTCCTCCTCTCCTTACTCTCTCTTCCTCTCCTCGCTCCATCTCTCATCCCGCCCAGTTTACAATTTATCTCCATGCTTCACCCATCCTCAACACAATCAATATCTCTATCCCCCCTACCACCCCCCCCACCTCCACTCCTCCTCTTCCCTCCTCCTCCCCCTCCTCCCTCTTGCCTGAGCGGTCCTCCTCCCTGCCTCCTCCCCCTCCTCCCTTCCTCCCCCTCTTCCGCCTCCTCCTCCTCCTCCTCCTCCCCCTCCTCCTCTCCTCCTTCCTCTCCTCCTCCTCAATCTCCTTCTCCCCCTCCTCCTCCTCCTTCTTCCCCCTCCCCTCTCCATCCTCCTCTCTCCTCCTCTCCTCCTCCTCCCCCTCTTCCCATTCCTCTCTCCTGCCTGCCTCCTCCTCCTCCTCCTCCTTCCCTCCGTCCTCCCCTCCTCCCCATCATCGCGGCCCAGACGCCCCAGCGTGAGAGTAGCAACGCCGGGCTGTACACGCGGCTGCGCCGCTTTCATACATTAGAAGTGATATAGACTAATAGCAGTATATAGCTAATTAGGTATATATTTAAGAGAAGGTATTAGCCTAATAGAGTTACTATATAAGCTAATAGAGTATATTAGTCCCATTAGCTGTGATACTAACAACGCGGCACCACGCACACACGCACCCGAGCGCACGCACGCACTGCGATGCACGCACATACCAACAACACACCACACACGCAAGCACGCAACAACAACGGCAATCGCCACGGTACGTACCACGCCCACACAGCACGCGGCCACGCACGCGACACGCACGCACGCACTACACACTACGGCGCGCGCGCCACGCACACTCACGCAATGACGCTTACAGTACCACACCCGCTTGCCACGCAATGAACACGCACACAACTACACACACAGCGCACGACACACGCCAAGCACGCACATACGCACGCGAGGTACGCCACACACACAACACACACACACACACACACACACAGCACAAGACGACACACACACACACACACACACACACACGCACACAGCACGCACCACACACACACACCACACCACCACACAAAACACACACACACAAAACACACCATCACACACACACACACCAACTCTCTCTCTCTCTGTCTCTCTTCTCTCTCTCCTGTTTACCCCCCCCCCACTTCCGATCGATTCCTTTCTATTAGAAGCCATCAATTAAGCAAGCAACGACCGTTCATCAACTTATTGTTCCCGCTGCCAACGCCGCTACACCCACTTCTAAAACCGCGCCACTACACCTACTCCACACTTCCAAAAAAATTCCGATTACGTCACCGCCGACCATTGTGACGTCACACGCAGCCATCGTGGCCACCCGAGTGTTCTTAAGCTCGGCGCACACGCGAATAATTTTACTCAAGTAAAATGATGCATGTAGGCTTAGATACAAATATCTCGAAAAATTGCCTAAATATGTTTCCGGAAATTTTCCAAAAAATCTCTAAACATCTCAAATTTTTTTCTAAATATCCCCAAATTTTTTCTAAATATTTCAGTTATTTTAACGTAATGTTTTTTAAACATATTTATTGTGTGCAAAAAAATCATACGCTGTTTACGAATCTGCATTCGCTGGATTTCCCCGGAGCTCCGTCCACTTTAAAAATAGTGCTAGCATTGTGGCAGTAGTATCCTGAGTGTACGAAGGGGCACTGCATGCAGTTTGCACCGCTGGATGGTTTTTCTTAACAGAAAAGGACAAACTCATCCTTACAAATCCTTAATATTTGAGAAAATTTTGTTTTATCTTCTAAATATTAAGGAATTTTCTAAATATCCAGATTTTTCTGAATATCTCCAAAAATATCCGGATATTTGTATCTAAGCCTAGATGCATGCGTCAAAATACTCGCGCGCCACCGTGGTTATACAGTGGGTGAGGGGAACCTGGCGTAGAGTAGAACCTACTTACTACTTAGTGTGCGTGTCTGGGGGAAGGGGAGAGGGGGGTGGGGAAAGGGGAGATGGGGAGGAGGGAGGGGTAGGAACCCGAGCGTGCACCCGCCAGTTTAACGAGAGAATCAGGGAGCGAGAGATCGATGGGGAGTAAGAGTCTACACACGCTTAACCTCAACCACCATGACGCCTTCGTGTAGCATGCTAGAAATCCCCCCTTCTAGAAAAACGTCCCCCCCCCACTCTTATGCACTGCGCATGTGCGCGTGCGTGTTTAGTATAGGGGGCATTGCACATGCGCGTGGAGATTTGAGTTTTATTGATCATGTGTAATGTATAAGGTGGAGGGGGTGAGGTTTCATGAGGGGGGTGTCGACCACGCTAGGCGAGGAGCTGTATCGGTGAACGCACCGTAGTTTCCCTCTTTCGTTATATTTATACTAGTAGTATGTTTACACTAGTGGCAGTACCATTCGAGTATAGATTGTGCCGTTATAAAATAGTAGTGAGTTATATATAGTAGTTAGTAGTTACACTAGCTAGGTAGTTGTATTTAACTAGCTTCGTACATGAGTATATAGTGTATCGTATTTCTAGTAGTGAGTATATAAGTTATCTATATTAACCTAGTAGTAGTAGTGTTACACTCGTACCACTAGTATAGTAAGTGACGTGTATATATACGTGTAGTATATTTAGCATCCAAGTTACTAAGTATGTTTACACTCGTACAACTATATACTGTAGTAGTATATATAGTAGTATATTACACTAGTAGTAGTATGTTTACACTCGTACACTAGTATAGTAGTCGTATAAATAGTAGTATATTACACTAGTAGTAGTATGTTTACACTCGTAACTAGTTACTGCTAGTAGTATATTTATAAGTGTATATTACACTATAAAAGTATATTGTTTACATAATACATCTAGTATAGTAGTAAGTATATATAGTATATACTTACCTAGTAGTAGTAATGTTTACACTATATAAAAACAAACACTAGTATAGAGTAGTAATATTATTAGGTAGTAGTTAGTATCGTAGTATATATAGTAGTTATGTTTAACACTAGTTTGGCACTAGTAATAGTAAGTCGTATAAATACTAAAATAGTAGTATATTACACTAGTAGTAGTATGTTTACACTCGTACACTAGTATAGTAGTCGTATTTATAGTAGTAGTATATATAGTAGTATATTACACTAGTAGTAGTATGTTTACACTCGTACACTAGTATAGTAGTCGATAGTTTTATAAGTAGTCGTATTTATAGTAGTAGTATATATAGTAGTATATTACACTATCTGTGCCTTACATACAGGTATACGCTTTATTTCCCACGTTTTATTTCCTCGTTCCATTGTCACAGTTTTGAAGCGGTAATGCGACTATTGTCACATGCTTGAAGCAGATAAAACGTAGCAGTAATCTCTTGATTTAATCATAAAATCCGTGCTGTAATTCGTCAGATTTAAGCTCAAAAGCCTATTTTCATGCACTTGATTTGAGCAAAAAATACTGGATCACTATTTATCCAATTGTAAGCAGAAAAAACACGCAGTGGGATTTTAACCGACAAAAACCGTACCATAATTCGTTTAATTTAAGCACCGTCATTTATTACCTGATTAAAGCAGTGAAACCGCGCTTTTTTCTCACGCTTGAAGCGTCTAATCGACACCCTATTTTTCACACGCTTAAAGCGTCTGATCCACGCTGTGCGTATCTCACGCTTGAAGCGTGAGACGCATACCGCATTCACACGCTTGAAGCGTGAGACGCATACCGCATTGGTCGCGCGACATGGGGGTTGACAGTCATCCCCCAATCATGTTGTGCCGTTGGCGTTAAATTATACTTATATTATATATTTCTTATACTGAGGTAATGGGACTTCATTATACCTCGTGTATTGGGAGGTATTGAGGATCAACGGTTAGACTCGTCACGGCCCTGCTCTCCGCTCTCGTCCTTCTCTCTCCTCGTCTCTCTCCGTCTCGTGCATTCAGCTCTCCTCGCTCTCGTCTCTCTCTCTCTCTCTCGCTGCGTTCCTGACTCCGGTCCCCGCTCGTCCTCTCTCTCTCTCTCTCTCTCTCCGTCTCTCTCTCTCTTCTCTCTCTCTCTCTCCACAAATAGCGAAGTCATGTACGAAATTAGAAGATGGAAAATTGTCTCTTCTGCCTCTCTCAAATTGAAATGAACGCCATCCTCTTCTTCTCATCTCTTTCCTCTCACATCTCTCCTGTTGTTCTCTGGCCTTAATCTCTCTGTCTTCTCCCTCTCCGTCCTCCTGGCGCGCGTCCCATTTTTTCTCTGTCTACGTGCCGTTTTTTCCGGGCGCGCGCGTCTGCTCTCTCCGGGTGTCTTGACTAATCTGCTGGCGCCGCTTCTTCAGTCCATTCCTCATACTCTCTCTATCTATCCTCGTGGGCGCGGAGCAATAGGCGCGGAGCTCATACATATGCTATCAACCTCTCTCTCCCTCCTCTCTCCTGCGACGCAATCTTTCTACTCTTGCGCGCTCCCCTCCGTCTCCTCCTCTCCAATAGATAGGGAGTAATTGAGGAAGCACAACGTTAAGTGAATTCCGTCTCGCGGCCCCTCACCGACCCTGCCAACCTGTCGTTGTTCCTCCGCGTTTTTCGTTCCTCAATTTATTGCTTTTTTCTTTTTTTTTTCTTTTCTTGACTTTATTTTTTTTGTTTTTATATGATTAGATTCCTGAGGGCCTGCTATTGTCGACTCCTCGGTGCGGTCCGGTACCGTTTTCTTTCCATTTATTCTTTTGATTTGAACACACGGTGTCGGCTATTAACCGCGCTTAATTGTACTTCGTTGCTAAGCAACCAACTTGTTACATAAGGTTAATGCATCACCTGACGGGGAATATGCTTCCCTATGGTGGTGTATGAGGGATACTTCAGAGTTTTTCGATTTTTGTCATTTTGATCTTTTTTTGTTGGCTGATTTTACGCTCTCCTTTTCTCTGTCTCTCTATTTCCCCGCTCGTGCTCTTCTGTCCTCCATCTTGCGTCTCTGGCGCGAATCTTTCCTCTTGTGTTGCGCCGTTCTTCTCCTCTCTCTCTTCTCCTCCATCATGGTTATGTATTTGGAGGAACAACGTTATTTTATACTAATCGAAAAACCAACTGAAACCAGTTCGATACAGAATACACTAACTTCCGTAACCTATCTGGGGCGCGGGGCGTTAACGCAACTCGAAGTTCGATGTGACTATCGCGGTGAAGTATCGCGTGCCGGGGGCGATAGATAACGTTTTCGGATGTGTGGTATCCTTCTTTATTTGTGTCCCACCCTTACCCCCTCCTCCTGGCGGCCTCTAACATCCTTTATGTAGGCGTTAGTCATACATCCTGTAATAGACGCATCACTCGACCCGTGTGCAAATAATATGACTGCTTGGGGGAAAACTGTGCAGGCATCGGCCTTCAGTTCAGAAATGTTAGGAGCTCACCCCCCCCGTAAAGTTTGTTGGGTGCGCTGGTTTTTTTCGTCTAAACGCTATCTGTATCTACGTTGGGATACTGTTGGTGGTCAGTTCAGTTCATTATGTGTGAGTGAAAGTAATCAGCATTTCTGGTTTTGGGTGGGATCTTGTCGTAGCTTCAATGAATGTTGCGAATAAACTTTGGACAGTTTCGCAAGGTAGGGTACGGCCACATGATTTCTGATTCAATAAGCATGTATGCATGATTTGGGCCTAGCAAATCTGTGAAGGTGTCGAAAATTTGGTTCTCAATCTTTGTTGTGATGTCAGTTCGTATCGCAGTTGAATGTCGTTGCGGCTCTCCGATACACTGTGCATCAGTACAGGCAGTTCTCTGGGCGAGCAATACCAGTTCGATCTGAAGATGTGGATTGAAGGTTCAACAGAAATGGCCCATAGCTCACACATCGACACAAATATCTATCTGTCCCCGAACCTTGCCTCTTTCACTGGGGGCTGGCCAACGCCTTCCAACTCTTCAAATTAAATCGCTCCCATTTCTTCTCCGTGCCCCCGTGCGTCCCCCTTAATCGCTTGATGTTTCCCTAAAGTTTCGAACGGGGTGAGAACTGCCCGCCTTAGTGCACGTACATGGCCTGTCTATCCACGCGTCGCAGGGCCTTGTCTTAGCATCATACCACGCTTCACTTAATGATAACTCTCTTGAATTTCGCACAAACGCTTGCGTTAGAATTGGGCAAGCTTACCTGCTTTGGCGGTTCACTTTGCGCTCCTCTCCCGCAAATCTTTAACTCATCCGAGACCGGGCGGGGCTTTTTATTCGCCTGCCTTCTCGTCTCCTCTCATCGCTTATTAAACTTCTCTTCTCTTCTCTCTCTTCTAGTCTCTCTCTCTTCATTCGCTTGCTTGTGCTCTTCTCTCGTGCTCTGCGTCTCTCGTCCTCTCTCTCTCTCTTGTCTCTCTCTCTCTCTTGCTCTTTCTCGCACACGTGCCCTCTCCCTCTCTCTTGCGCGCTGTCTCTCTCTCTCTCTCTCTCTCTTTCTCTTTCTAACGCTCTCTCCCTCTCCCCCTCTCTCCCTCTCCTCTCGGCTGCAATTAACGTCGGCACCTAATAGCAATAGCGACGTCGTCACCATCGTTTCGTCGTCGCGCGGCGACGGCAGGCGATGACGGTGACGTCACGATGATTGCTGCGCCGGATGTCCGGCGGCGAAGCACGACGGGATTGATAGCTGACATTCTTTTCGCTCGTTGCTGGGCAATTAGACGCGAGAAAGGAATTCTGTTTTTGCTTTAGTTCGGTGAACTAACGGTGCGCGCGCGGAAAGGTTGTGAAATTAAAAATATAAATGTTGTAGAAGAAATGTTGCAAACGCGCTGCGTGAAGGTTGCGAAATTGTTGAGGTTTGTTGAGGATGAGTTGTGCGAATGTTGTAAAAAGGTTGCGAGAATGTTGTGAAAATGTTGCGAAAATGTTGAGGCTTGTTGCGGATAAGTCGTGCGAATGTTGTAAAAAGGTTGCGAGAATGTTGAGGATAACTCGTGCGAATGTTGTAAAAAGGTTGCGAGAATGTTGCGAAAAGTTGTATGTAGATTGCTAGGGGCTGTGAGAAATGTTTGAGACGTCAGTTCTTCATAGTCCGGTAACATTGCACTACTACACCGGTAGCAGAAATGGTAAAAGCCTATTTTTATGTGAACTATAGAGAGCCGATGAAATTATTCAATCACAGGTAAAGGCCTATTATTCCAATCCAGCTCACAATAACTTTCATTTAAGTCGAACACATGAAAGGCGAAATCATGTGCCCGTAGAAACCGGTAGAGTGTGGGTGTAAAAACGTAGTTTGGAATGAACGTTGGATGTAGTTTGGAATGAACGTTGGATGTAGTTTTGGAATGAACGTTGGATGTAGTTTGGAATGAACGTTGGATGTAGTTTGGAATGAACGTTGGATGTAGTTTGGAATGAACGTTGGACGTAGTTTTGGAATCTTACGCTACGTGGGTGCTGTTGAAAAGCACGTTATAGGGTGGGTGCATCTTCACAGTGTGGAACGCTGAACGAATACAACACTCACTCACATACACTCTCGCTCACAATTTTTTAACAAGCTTTTTAACAAGCTTTCACAATCGTTTGTAATTTGCTTTGCAACCTTTCACAACCATTCGTAATTATATTGCAACCTTTTACAGCCTTTTACAGCATCCCTTCACTAAACTGCTTTTCGTCACTCTGAATAAGTGGGTGTTGGCTGTAGTTTGGAATAAACGTTGGATGTAGTTTAGAATGAACGTTGGATGTAGTTTGGAATGAAGGTTGGATGTAGTTTGAAATGAAGGTTGGTTGTAGTTTGGAATGAATGTAGTTTGGAATAAACGTTGGATGTAGTTTGGAATGAAGGTTGGATGTAGTTTAGAATGAAGGTTGGATGTAGTTTAGAATGAAGGTTGGATGTAGTTTAGAATTAATGTAGTTTGGAATAAACGTTGGATGGAGTTTGGAATGAATGTTGGATGCAGTGTCAAGATTATGTAGTGAGATTTGGACAGACGACGAAAATAATCGAATAATCAATCGAGGTGGGTTGTCAACGTTGCTTCTCTTGATTCGGAAATCCGGGAACGAGTTCGAACAAGTCCGAGAAAATCCGAGCATGCATCCAGAGCAACGTCTGCGTTGGTGAATCGCACGAAAGTAGCCGATATTTGCTAGCGTCGTGAATAGATACCAATATATATCATTCCAAACTACATCCAACGTTCATTCGACACTACATCCAACCTTCATTCCAAAACTACATCCAACATTCATTCCAAACTACATTCATTCTAAACTACATCCAACGTTCATTCGAAACTACATCCAACCTTCATTCCAAACTACATCCAACCTTCATTCCAAACTACATCCAACCTTCATTCCAAACTACATCCAACCTTCATTCCAAACTACATCCAACC
>NW_014580761.1:13682-14679 GCF_000485595.1 Priapulus caudatus
CCTTTTATCTCTCAACTCTCTCTTTTTATCTCCCATTCTCTCTCTCTCTCTCTCTCTCTCTCTCTCTCTCTCTCTCTCTCTCTCTCTCTTTCTTTCTTTCGCTCGCGCTCTTCTCTCTCTCTCTCTCTCTCTTTCTATGTATACATATATACTCGCTACCTTCCCCTTGGCTGAACCCTCTCTCATTTTCTCACGCCTTGCTCCTCAATAGGTCCTGATAGATGTATTCTTCTTCCATTTGGGAAAATGTTGTCTAGACATAGCACTCCACGTGAATACTCGATACATATTTATATAGAGTATAGCACATAGAATCACGCACGCACGCACGCACACACGCAAGCACGCACGCATAGGTACACACGCATACACGCACACAGATATACACACACGCATACGCACACGCACACACACTCGCGCTGCGGCGGCTGCTGCTGCTGCTGCTGCTGCTGCTGCTGCTGCTGCTGTTGCTGGTACTGCTGCTGCTCTGCTGCTGCTGCTGCTGCTGCTGCTGCTACTGCTGCCGCCGCTGCTACTGCTGTTGTTGCTGCTGTTGCTGCTGCCGCCGCCGCCGCCGCCGCCGCCGCCGCCGCTGCTGCTACTGTTGCTGCTGCTGCTATTGCTGCTGCTACTGCTGTTGCTGCTGCTACTGCTACTGCCGCCGCCGCCGCCGCTGCTGCTACTGTTGCTGCTGCTAATGCTGTTGCTGCTGCTGCCGCCCCTGTTGCTGCTGTTGCTGTTACTGCTGCTTCTGCTGTTGCTGCTACTGCTATTGCTAACCGCATCCAATACCATTAGGTTCTGTTGGTCTGGACAACGGTAACGCACATAACAGCTAAATGTTTACTTAGAAAATTGCCGATCAAAACTGCCAACAAAACTGACTGGCGGCGAAACAGCGTGTAAAGGTCGAAACAAGGTGTGAATAGAGAGAGCGAGCGAGAGAGAGAGCGAGAGAGAGAGAGAGAGAGAGAGAGAGAGACAGAGAAAGAGAGAG
>NW_014580762.1:0-367 GCF_000485595.1 Priapulus caudatus
AAGACAGTAGGCCAAACATAGATGAGAGAGACAGCGAGATAGAGAGAAATAGAGAGGGCGAGAGAGAGAGAGAGAAAGAGAGAGACGACGAGAGAGAGGAGGGGGGAGAGGGACCGAAAGAGAGGAAGACGAGTAGGCCAAACATAGATGAGAGAGACAGCGAGATAGAGAGAAATAGAGAGGGCGAGAGAGAGAGGAGAGGGGAGAGAAATAAGAATCATTTAATATAGTTGCTATAGACTAATAGTGTAATTTACATACTAGGTTACCGTGAGTTTGTATCTTACGTTCAGTGGAGTATATATCACTTAAGTAAGATATATTATAAGGAATTCTTGATAATAATAGATTTCTAGCATGTTTCGTC
>NW_014580762.1:1594-3711 GCF_000485595.1 Priapulus caudatus
AACGGATAACAAATAATCTAGCTTGCACCGGTATTTATACCATAGATAACCCACCAGCTATAATAATTATTACGTTTTAATCTTGATTTAAAATTATGAAATCTGTTTACATATTTCTACAATTCAATAGTCATTTCTAAATTAAATCGGTCTTAAACATTGTCAATTGGTTCCAATTTAATTTTTTATAGGAACAGCTGTGTCCCTATGTCACTGACAAGATGACATGTGGACAGCTATATGTTGCAATCATATACTTGTACTCACCTTGCTCAATACCTGTCCACCCAACACACAAGTCTTCATAACATGACAATATTTATCTTTGCCTGCGATGTCTCATAGTCGCCGCTACTGGTACACTGTGGCTCGTTATTACGTTGGGCCTCATCAGTGCAGATGTTTCGCAGATTGTATCTGTTGGTTTTTTTCTTCGTTTTCCTCTCCTTCTTCTTCGTCTTCGTCAACATCGTCGTCGTCTTCTTCTTCTTTTTCGCCTTCTTTTTCTTTCTCCTCCTTCTTCCTCAAGATGATTTTAAACCCCTGCAAAAGTTAGTATGAAGGTTATACCCTATGGTGTGATAGATTAATGTTAAGTATCCGGCTAAAAGCTAGTAGCTACAGCTTGTTGCTTGACCACCAATGGTTTGAGAGGAATCGATTAAAAAAAGACCGGATGTGTAGCACTGCAGCACTCTATTACCATCTACATTTACCTGGATATTTACCTGGATGCCACTTGTCCCCTCAAGACAAGTGGCTAGGGGTTAGGAAGCTATAAAGCTTATATAAAACCCTTGTTATGCAGAAATATATCGAGATGGCATCTGAACTGATCTACAGTCTGGCATAATACTGCCTCAGTGGGGAGACTATTCCATAGGTCGACTACTCGGTGACTAAAAAAGTATTTGCGGACGTCTAATCTGGCTCTCTGTTTGTATAACTTGAACGGGTGGCCCTTTGGTTTGGAGTAGATTGAGAACGTAAAGAAGGTTAGTGATTCCAATTGTGTTTTCAACAAATTCCACATTGGACAGAGCGAGGTTTCTACTCCACAATGTACATACACGTATACTGTTGCTAAGACGATATTACATTAGGTCGCTACACTTGCTTCTTTATAAATATTAATATATCACCGACCCAATGTTTCCCCTGGCCAAAAAGATCAGCGAGGAGGTAAAAAAATTTTTGTTAGTTGCACAATCCGAGAAGCGAGCAATGCGAGCACCGATCGCGATGCTAGGGGGGCATGCTCCCCCGGGAAAAAAAGGTGTAATTTGGTGCATTCTAAGCTATTCTGAACACATTATATGAGACTCTTGAATCACTTTTTCAAGTTGTCAAAAAAAAAAAACAAGCTCCTGGGAAAGGTTTTACGTTCGTTTTCTCCTCCCCAGTCCTCGGTACCCCCATGCATAGATCAATGCTGCCCAATATCCGCAAAGTTACAAGTGCCTAGAATCTTGAAGTATATATACAGTTTACATTGCTTCTAGATATCCTTCAGAACCCCTGCGACATATAAACTTATTGTTATGCGGTCATAAAAACACTGCCCAGCTACGCTACATGCTGCCGCAATCGATTTTTTAGACTGGCACGAGGTTTTGTTTGTGTGGCGAATCATGCGTTGAGGGAGTTCATGCCCTCAGCTCTAGATGTTTTGGATACCCCGTCTACGTTCAGGAACGGATGTATTAGAATGCGCTCCCCTTTACAATTCTGTCTAAACTGCCGTTGCAATAACCCGTTGCGATATTAACCGTAGTATTTCAGCGTAATACGAGGGGAAAAAGTGCCGGTCAGGAGGACCGGCAGTTCCGTAGAGATGGTGGCCGAAGCAAAAACTTGGTGGCCTCGGGCCTCCGGGTCGGCACTAATTTCGACCGCTGTCATTGTCAATAGTGTAGTTTATTCAATTTATTGATGGAAGAACAGTGATTTTCGTCAGCGAGGCGATGTTTTTTGGATAAATTTCTGCGTGGCGGCTGAGATTTGAGCGAGGCGGCCGCCTCGCTCGTGTCAATGCAGGGGAAACACTAGATACAATAATGTAACCCAAACCCAAGAGGATAGGTCCCCCAAGGATATCCTCTTGGGTTTGGGTTACA
>NW_014580762.1:4634-4898 GCF_000485595.1 Priapulus caudatus
ATGCGTGAGCATGATGCGTGAGCATGATGCAGGAGCATGATGCAGGAGCATGATGCGGGAGCATGATGCGTGAGCATGATGCAGGAGCATGATGCAGGAGCATGATGCAGGAGCAAGTTACTGGAGCATGATGCGTGAGCATGATGCAGGAGCATGATGCAGGAGCATGGTGCAGGAGCATGGTGCTGGAGCATGATGTGTAAGCATGATGAAGGAGCATGATGCGTGAGCATGTTACTGGAGCATGATGCAGGAGCATGGTGC
>NW_014580762.1:6609-14404 GCF_000485595.1 Priapulus caudatus
AGAGAGAGAGAGAGAGAGAGAGAGAGAGAGAGAGAGAGAGAGAGAGAGAGAGAGAGAGAGTGAGAGCGAGAGAGATGGAGCTAACATATGGTGATAACATAATTGTTTACAGTCGCCACGGCGAACCCTTGCATAATACTGAACACTAACAACGACAAACTCGTTATTCACCCGGGGATTCTGACAAACGACGCACGCTAATTACTCTGTTAATTACTCTAAATCAAGGGGATAAAAACAATGCAGTGGGAAAAGGATGCGCGCGCCCGCGGAGGCTGAACCCGGAGCGTCCTCGCCGTGTTGCCGCGGCAACGGCGACATCACGCTTCGGGGGCATCCGGGGCTGCGCGGACGACCGTTGCCGTGGCGATGGTTGTGCATCCAGAGTGAGGCATCGTCGATTTGCGTCGTCAACGCGTTGAGATTCTGCGATGAGTCATTAATCAGCTGAAATAAAAACAAACAACAACAATGAGTTTAGACCCGATATATAGCAGGTTAATAGTCTCTCTCCCTCGCTCTGTCTCTCTTTCTTTCTTTCCTCGTCTCTCTCTCACTCTCTCTCTCTCTCCTCCCTTTCTCTCTTTCTTTCTTTCTTTCTTTGTCTCTCTCTCTCTCTCNTCTCCCCTCCTCTCTCTCCCTCCCTCTCTCCCCCTCCTCTCTCTCCCTCCCCTCTCTCCCCCTCCTCTCTCTCCCTCTCCCCTCCTCCCTCTACTCCTCTCTCACCTCATTTACGTTGATCTTTGCCTTCGCCGACGACTCGAGGAAGGTTGGGATGTTGAACTGGCGCGCGAGATTCTGTCCCTGGTCCTTCCCGACGGCTCTCTCATCCTCCAAGTCGCACTTGTTCCCCACAAGCACCATCGGCACCTGCGCAGAGCAACGCCACCTCTTTATAAGGGTCGATTCTCGCGATTTACTCTAGCAACATTCACGCTGTTAAACTCGTGTAGGGAGACACCTCCGTAGAGCAGCCACCTGTCTATAAAGGACACTTCCGTAGAGCGGACACCTGTCTATAAAAGACGATTCTCGCGATTTCCTCGAGAGCAACATTAACAGTATCAAACCCGTGCGAGCGGACACCTCCGTAGAGCGGACACCTGTCTATAAAGGACACCTCCGTAGAGCAGACACCTGTCTATAAAGGACACCTCCATAGAGCAGCCACCTGTCTATAAAGGACACCTCCGTAGAGCAGCCACCTGTCTATAGAGGACACCTCCGTAGAGCGGACACCTGTCTATAAAGTACACCTGTCACCAGCCACCTGTCTATAAAGGACACCTCCGTAGAGCAGCCACCTGTCTATAGAGGACACCTCCGTAGAACGGACACCTGTCTATAAAGGCCGCTTCCCACAATTTCCTCGAGAGCAACATGTCTATAAAGTACACCTGTCACCAGCCACCTGTCTATAAAGGACACCTCCGTAGAGCAGCCACCTGTCTATAGAGGACACCTCCGTAGACCAGACACCTGTCTATAAAGGACACCTCCGTAGAGCAGCCACCTGTCTATAAAGGACACCTCCGTAGGGCAGACACCTGTCTATAAAGGACACCTCCGTAGAGCAGACACCTGTCTATAAAGGACACCTCCGTAGAGCAGACACCTGTCTATAAAGGACACCTCCGTAGAGCAGCCACCTGTCTATAAAGGACACCTCCGTAGGGCAGACACCTGTCTATAAAGGACACCTCCGTAGAGCAGCCACCTGTCTATAAAGGACACCTCCGTAGAGCAGCCACCTGTCTATAAAGAACACCTCCGTAGAGCAGACACCTGTCTATAAAGGACACCTCCGTAGAGGCAGCGCCACCTGTCTATGACAAGGAGCACGCTCGCGTAGAGCTAGCCACCTGTCTAATAAAGGACACCTCCGTAGAGCAGCCACACTGTTCTAATAAAAGAACCGTAACAGCCCGTCTAAAGAGACCCTCGAGAGAGCAGCCTGTCTAATAAAGGAAGCGCCTACTCCGCGAGATTTTCCCCGATTGAATGTTTTGGCACCAGTTACGTGTTCGGTCGTGAGTTTCTCCGCGTCCAACGCAAAACAACAGTCCGCGCTGCTTTAGCGGACACGCTCCCAGCAAAGATTTTCTGATAGGATCACACCGACTATTAAAAGTACACTAAATAAATATTTATATACACAATTACACAGCAGACTTTAATTATTCCGTATATATATACTAACAATTCTTAGCTCTAAAGTCGAGACAGTAAGTCGAAAATAAAGGACTATAATAAGTACATTTACTAAGATTTCACCAAAAAAAAGTACTATAGGGCCCTTATTTTATTTTTGGCAAAATAGTAGCTTATAAGACTTTGAGAAGACCCGCACGAACCCTGCCTTTACTATAACGCGCCGCACTCTCGATAACGCTCTACGCGTTGCGCAGACAGAAGACGAAATGCCGCCGAAGCAACAACCGAAGCATCGCTCGAACCGTTGTCGGCAATCCCTTGACGGCGGCAGGATGCTAGTTCGCTGATAGATCCTGGAGGTCGTTGAGGTCAGACTGTGCGGTGATCGAGTAGACGAGCACGAAGCCCTGTCCGTTCTTCATGTACAAATCTCGCATAGCCGTGAATTGCTCCTGCAGAGAGAGAGAGAGAGACGATGAGAAGGACGTTACCACGGCGACGGGGGAGAGAGATGATGTTGCCGTGGCGACCGCGGAAAGACCACGACGTTACCGTGGCGACTGCGGAGACAGATGATGTTACCGCGGTGTCCGGGAAGACGACGTTACCACGGTTACTACGGGCGAACCGCACTCGTGTCTTTAGTATTTTTTCCAATGTCCGCTTAATTTTTTCCCTAATGGTACACATAATGATACAATGAATTGGCGAATAGATCGTTGACTAGGTACTGTCATATACAGCCGGTTCTGTAAGTATGATACCTATAAAATGGAAGTTCTTGACAATACTACTACTACTATAACTAATAATAATCGATTATAACGATTACAATATTACACGGACGACATTTGCATCTCGAACCGACGATCGTTAACAGAATCAGATTATTTGGGGACATTTTAAATAAATTCCATTCGAATTAAAAGACGCCCAGAGATGGCGCCACGCTCACCGTTCCGGCCGTGTCCAGTATCTCCAGCATGCATTGCTGTCCGTCAACTTCTACTTGCTGCAGAGAATAATAATAATAATAATAATAATAATAAATATTAATAATAATGCGCAGATGGTAATAATGCTATACACGTTATAACGTTATAATGTTAAACACGGCAGAGTCACATAGCATGACTGGTTAATTACTTATTAATTACTCGTTAATTCTACGAATAATCGACATCGTTTTATTTTACTGCTTGGGATAACGAGGAGGAGAGATGGACAGAAGACGAGATCTAGTTTTTGTTCGCTGCCGCGTCGTCAAATTACCCATTAATTACGGATTAATTTTAACGATTATTTGACGTAGTTTTATTTTACGGTTCGGGATGGGGTGTTGAACTTGAGATGAGACAGTTATTGACCGCCAATTACTTAATTTACTCATTGATTCGAATACTAATTGATACCGTTTTACTTTTCAATTTATCACATTGATCATTATTTACTGATATATATGTATATATATAAACACGTATATTATATATATATATATATATATATATACATATACAAATACATATACTTTCTATTATCTCTCTCTCGTCGTCGTCTCTCTCTCTCTCTCTCCGTCTTCGTCTCGTCTTCTCTGCTCTCTCTCTCTCTCTCTCTCTCTCTCTCTGCTCTCTCTCTCTACTCTCTCTCTCTCTTTCTCTCTCTCTCGTCTCTCTCTCTTCTCGCTCTCTCTCTACTTCTCCACTCTCTCTCTCTCCTCTCTCTCTCTCTCCTCTTCTTCTCTCTCTCTCTCTCTCTCTTTCTCTCTCTTGGCATCTCTCTCTCTCTCTCTCTCTCTCTCTCTCTCTCTCTCTCTCTCTCTCTCTCCTCTCTCTCTCCCTCTCTCTCTCTCTTCTTCTCCTCCTTCTCCTCTCTCTCTCTCTCTCTCTCTCTCTTCTCTCTCTCTCTCTCTGGCCTCTCTCTACTCTCTCTCTCCTCTCTCTCATCTCGCTATCTCTCTCTCTCTCCTCTCTCTCTCTCTCTCTCTCTCTCTCTCTCTCTCTCGCTCTCTCTCTCTCTCTCTCTCGCTATCTCTCTCTCTTCTCTCTCTCTCTCTTCTCTCTCTCTCTCTGCTCTCTCTCTCTCTCTCTCTGTCTCTCTCTCTCTCTCTCTCTCTCGCTATCTCTCTCTCTCTTTCTTTTTTCTCTCTCTCCTCTCTCTCTCTCTCTCTCTCTCTCTCTCATCTCTCTCTCGCTATCTTCTTCTCTCTCTCTCTGGCTCTCTCTCTCTCTCGCTATCTCTCTCTCTCTCTCTCCTCTTCTCTCTTCTCTCTTCTCTTTCTCTCTTCTCTCTTCTCTCTCTCTCTCTCTTTCTCTCTCTCGTCTCTCTCCTCTCTCTCTCTCTCTCTCTCACTCTCTGCTGTGTTGCTTGCTATGGCTATGTATGGTCACGATTGTGTTTGAATACATCGAACAATATAGTAAAATAGGAAGTATAATGCAGCAATTCTTCAACCATAAAAAGTGCAACAGAATTACTTACATTTTTGCTGGAAAAGTGGAATATTTTTGTCACTTTTTGCACCTATTTACGGTGACGTAACCTTTACATTACACCCACATTGATTGAAGCGTTGAGGATTGTGTTACAGGAGCTTAGTTAGATACCAGCTTCTGTGCCTGCATTGCTGCACGCACTCACTACATGAACTCTGAGTTCGCCATCGATATGGCGGACGGGGATAAATGGCGGGTAGGGGGATGGGTGGAGGATGGTGCAGTGCGAATGTGGCATGCCTCCGTGTGAGCAGCACTAAGCTGTCATCACTAATCTACTCGTCACGGTTCGTCAAGAGCAGAAACACACTCACTGTTATGTTCACGCGCGCCACACTCTCATGCTCTCTTGCACGTGCAATCTCTCTCCTCTTCTCTCTTCTCTCTTCTCTCTCTTTTCTCTTCTCTTTCTTTTTTTTTCTTTCTTTTTTTTTCCTTTTTTTCTTTTTTTTTTTTTCCTTTTTCCCTCTCTCTCTCTCTCTCTCTCTCTCTCTCTCGCTCTTCTCTCGCCTCTCTCTCTCTTATCTCTTCTCTCTGGCTATCTCTCTCTCTCCTCTCTCTCTCTCTCTCTCTCTCTCTCTCCTCTCTCTCTCTCTCTCTCTCTCTCTCTCTCTCTCTCTCTCCTCTCTCTCTCTCTCTCTCTCTTCTCTCTCTCTCTCTCTCTCTCTCTCTCTCTCGCGCTCGCGCTCTCTCACACACACTCTTTCTCTCTCACCCTCTCCCTCTCTCACTTTCTCTCTCCCTTACCTTCCTGTAGCTGTCCTCTATTGTTGGATCATACTTCTCAACAAATATTCCCTGGACAAACTGCACCGTCTGTGTGTAAAACAATGAGAATAATGAACAACAATGAGAGACAATGAGAAACAGCAAGGAGAACGAGCGAAAAGGCACAACAGTGGGCAGCACGTTCCAATACACAGTAACAATAAATTTCCACCCTAAATATTATTCTGATCACAGTTACAGTAACAGTAACAGTAACAGTTACACGAATGTAATGATCGCTTTTTTCTGACAATCGCATCTGATAAATCTTTTCACGCACCGATTCTTTGTTTGTTTAATAAGAAAAAAAGAAGAATATTTTTAGCACTGTCAATATGTAAAGTGACAGACAGGCAGAGTGTGCGGGCGGTAGTGACTTAATTCTAACATGACAACTGGTAAGGACAACGGTAATTATAGAAATCTGCCAATGCCTATCTAACAACAACATGTGACAAAGCTGTTATCACCCTTGCTCGTAAATGAAACTAAAATAACTAAATAAAACTCGTAAAATAAATAGAACTAAAAAATCGTCAAATTTTTTTTTTACATGGGCTGCAAACATTGACCAGACTTGGAACATAAAACTTAGAGTAATCATTCTGATGAGCAGTCCGAATGATTACTCGAAGCATAGAATAACATAAATAATATATTTAAAAGCATATATAACGAATAAGTAAATAAGTAAATAAAGACTTTTAACATAAAAAATATAAATAATAATGTCACGCTACTATTCGGTACTATATGAGTAATATAGCGTTAGAACCTATATACCTATAGTTGGCTCTAACACTATATTACTCATATAGTACCGAATAGTATCGTGACAAATAATACATAGCTAAACATAATAAAGTTTAGATGGCTTACGATGGCACTCTTCCCTACACCTCCGCTGCCGAGCACGACGATCTTGTATTCTCGCATCACGACGTTCCCGCGTCACGTATATATATCACGCTGTCTTAGTGTCTCTCACGCTGGCGACGTGTATCACCACGTTCCGGCGTCTGTCACTCTACGCAGAACCTCAGCGTCTTTCTACGTCACGGTGTCCGGCACTCTCCCTGTATTTCGCGCCGTCCTAGTGTCTGTGAGACTACTACTATGCGTGTATCACCACGTTCTGGTGTCCGTCTCACTGAGTAGCTATCACGCTGTCCCGGCGTGTCCCCGCTCTCTGTAGACCGTGACGTGTCTGCGTGGCCCGTCCGCGCGGTGTCATACACCCCGGCCGCCGTCCTCACGTCTCTCCACACCGCGCGTCTCGTCTTGCGATTCTCTCTTCCCCGCTCACACACCAGGTGGCGCTGTCCTGGTGATCTGAAATACACGAGAGAACGTGTAAGTATAGTGAGCTTACTACAGCTATGTGCATATACGCATATAAACTACACACATGCACATGTAAGTGTACATGTATATTTGCTGGGTATATGTATGTGTACATGTATATTTACTGTGTATGTGTACATGTATATATACGGTGTACATGTACCGTGTGTACGTGTATATTTGCTGGGGTATATGTATGTGTACATGTACATGTTCACTTATATGTATATTTACTGTGTACATGTACATGTATATTTACTGTGTATTTACATGTACGTGTATATAAACTGTGTACATGTACGTGTATATTTACTGTCTACATGTATATTTACTGTGTACATGTACATGTATATTTTCCTGTGTACATGTACATGTATGTTTACGTGTACATTACATTATGTTTACTGTGTATCATGTACATATAGTTTCCTGTGTACATATCGTGTATATTTACGTTAATGTACATTATTTTAGCATGTACATTACAGTTATATTTGCTGCTACATGTACATATACTGGTACAATGTACTATGCAAGTTACTGTGACAATTACATTAACTTCCTGTGTACATGTACATGTATGTTTACTGTGTACATGTACATGTATGTTTACTGTGTACATGTACATGTATATTTCCTGTCGTACCATGACGTTATTTACTGTACATGTACAGAGTAGTTCCTGTGTACATGTACATGTATGTACTGTGTACAGACAATGTATATTCCTGTTAACAGTGTAAACATATATAATTTACTGTGTACTGTAACATTATATTCCTGTGTACATGTACATGTATTATTTACTGTTAGTGAGTCCATGTATCATCACCAGTTAAGAGCCGAGAGAGAGAAAAGAGAAAGAACCAGAAAGAAGAGAGAGCGAAGAGAAGAGAGAGAGAAAGAGAGAGAGAGAGATACACGATCGTGTCCCCAATCAACAGGCCATAGCATTGATTAACAACCAATTACGGAGCACCTATCAGATGACCTAAGACAGTTGCTACAGACAGGTAAACACACCTCTCTCTATCAGA